>NW_025228353.1:68504-69070 GCF_018294505.1 Triticum aestivum | reverse complement strand
ATTATTTGGACAAGCTTATAGAGCTAGTTCAACTCTAGTGTAAAATTATTTGTACCAGGCTATAGAGCTAGTTAAACTCTAATGTAAGATTATTTGAACTAGCTAATAGAGCTAGTTCGACTCTAGTGTAAATATATTTGTATAAGCTTATAGAGCTAGTTCAACTCTAGTGTAAGATTATTTGAACTAGGCTATAGAGCTAGTTCAACTCTAGTGTAAAATTATTTGTATAAGCTTATAGAGCTAGTTCAACTCTAGTGTGAAATTATTTGAACTAGCTTATAGAGCTAGTTCAACTCTAGTCTAAAATTATTTCTACAAGCTTATAGAGCTAGTTCAACTCTAGTGTAAAATTATTTGTACTAGGCTATACAGCTAGTTCAACTCTAGTGTAAAATTATTTGAACTTGCTAATAGAGCTAGTTCAATTCTACTGTAAATTATTTGTACTAGACTATAGAGCTAGTTCAACTCTAGTGTAAAATTATTTGTACTAGACTATAGAGCTAGTTCAACTCTAGTGTAAAATTATTTGTACTAGACTATAGAGCTAGTTCAACTCTAGT
>NW_025228353.1:67407-68494 GCF_018294505.1 Triticum aestivum | reverse complement strand
AGAGCTAGTTAAACTCTAATGTAAAATTATTTGAACTAGCTAATAGAGCTAGTTAGACTAAGTGTAAAATTGTTTGTACAAGCTTATAGAGCTAGTTCAACTCTAGTGTAAGATTATTTGAACTAGCTTATAGAGCTAGTTCAACTCTAGTGTAAAATTATTTGTACAAGCTTATAGAGCTAGTTCAACTCAAGTGTAAAATTATTTGAACTAGCTTATAGAGCTAGTTCAACTCTAGTGTAAAATTATTTGAACTAGCTTATAGAGCTAGTTCAACTCTAGTCTAAAATTATTTCTACAAGCTTATAGAGCTAGTTCAACTCTAGTGTAAAATTATTTGTACTAGGCTATACAGCTAGTTCAACTCTAGTGTAAAATTATTTGAACTTGCTTATAGAGCTAGTTCAATTCTACTGTAAATTATTTGTACTAGACTATAGAGCTAGTTCAACTCTAGTGTAAAATTATTTGTACTAGACTATAGAGCTAGTTCAACTCTAGTGTAAAATTATTTGTACTAGACTATAGAGCTAGTTCAACTCTAGTGTAAAACTATTTGTACAAGCTTATAGAGCTAGTTCAACTCTAGTGTAAAATTATTTGTACCAGGCTATAGAGCTAGTTAAACTCTAACGTAAAATTATTTGAACTAGCTAATAGAGCTAGTTCGACTCTAGTGTAAAATTATTTGAATTAGCTTATAAAGCTAGTTCAACTCTAGTGTAAAATTATTTGTACTAGACTATAGAGCTAGTTCCACTCTAGTGTAAAATTATTTGTACAAGCTTATAGAGCTAGTTCAACTCTAGTGTAAAATTATTTGTACTAGGCTATAGAGCTAGTTAAACTCTAATGTAAAATTATTTGAACTAGCTAATAGAGCTAGTTAGACTCAAGTGTGAAATTGTTTGTACAAGCTTATAGAGCTAGTTCAACTCTAGTGTAAGATTATTTGAACTAGCTTATAGAGCTAGTTCAACTCTAGTGTAAAATTATTTGTACAAGCTTATAGAGCTAGTTCAACTCTAGTGTAAAATTATTTGTACTAGGCTATAGAGCTAGTTCAACTCTAGTGTAAAATTGTTTG
>NW_025228353.1:66471-67175 GCF_018294505.1 Triticum aestivum | reverse complement strand
CTAGTGTAAAATTATTTGTACTAGACTATAGAGCTAGTTCAACTCTAGTGTAAAATTATTTGTACAAGCTTATAGAGCTAGTTCAACTCTAGTGTAAAATTATTTGTACTAGGCTATAGAGCTAGTTAAACTCTAATGTAAAATTATTTGAACTAGCTAATAGAGCTAGTTCGACTCTAGTGTAATATTATTTGCACTAGGCTATAGAGCTAGTTCAACTCCTGTGTAAAATTATTTGTAAAAGCTTATAGAGCTAGTTCAACTCTAGTGTAAAATTATTTGTACTAGGCTATAGAGCTAGTTCAACTCTAGTGTAAAATTATTTGAACTAGCTTATAGAGCTAGTTCAACTCTAGTGTAAAATTATTTGAATTAGCTTATAAAGCTAGTTCAACTCTAGTGTAAAATTATTTGTACTAGACTATAGAGCTAGTTCCACTCTAGTGTAAAATTATTTGTACAAGCTTATAGAGCTAGTTCAACTCTAGTGTAAAATTATTTGTACTAGGCTATAGAGCTAGTTAAACTCTAATGTAAAATTATTTGAACTAGCTAATAGAGCTAGTTAGACTAAGTGTAAAATTGTTTGTACAAGCTTATAGAGCTAGTTCAACTCTAGTGTAAGATTATTTGAACTAGCTTATAGAGCTAGTTCAACTCTAGTGTAAAATTATTTGTACAAGCTTATAGAGCTAGTTCAACTC
>NW_025228353.1:65271-66169 GCF_018294505.1 Triticum aestivum | reverse complement strand
GAACTAGCTTATAGAGCTAGTTCAACTCTAGTGTAAAATTATTTGTAAAAGCTTATAGAGCTAGTTCAACTCTAGTGTAAAATTATTTATACTAGGCTATAGAGCTAGTTCAACTCTAGTGTAAAATTATATGAACTCTCTTATAGAGCTAGTTCAACTCTAGTGTAAAATTATTTGTACTAGACTATAGAGCTAGTTCAACTCTAGTGTAAAATTATTTGTACAAGCTTATAGAGCTAGTTCAACTCTAGTGTAAAATTATTTGTACCAGGTTATAGAGCTAGTTAAACTCTAATGTAAAATTATTTGAACTAGCTAATAGAGCTAGTTCGACTCCAGTGTAAAATTATTTGTATGAGCTTATAGAGCTAGTTCAACTCTAGTGTAAGATTATTTGAACTAGGCTATAGAGCTAGTTCAACTCTAGTGTAAAATTATTTGTACAAGCTTATAAAGCTAGTTCAACTCTAGTGTGAAATTATTTGAACTAGCTTATAGAGCTAGTTCAACTCTAGTCTAAAATTATTTCTACAAGCTTATAGAGCTAATTCAACTCTAGTGTAAAATTATTTGTACTAGGCTATACAGCTAGTTCAACTCTAGTGTAAAATTATTTGAACTAGCTTATAGAGCTAGTTCAATTCTACTGTAAATTATTTGTACTAGACTATAGAGCTAGTTCAACTCTAGTGTAAAATTATTTGTACAAGCTTATAGAGCTAGTTCAACTCTAGTGTAAAATTATTTGTACCAGGCTATAGAGCTAGTTAAACTCTAATGTAAAATTATTTGAACTAGCTAATAGAGCTAGTTCGACTCTAGTGTAAAATTATTTGAATTAGCTTATAAAGCTAGTTCAATTCTAGTGTAAAATTATTTGTACTAGACTATAGAGCTA
>NW_025228353.1:58045-60143 GCF_018294505.1 Triticum aestivum | reverse complement strand
TCTAGTGTAAAACTATTTGTACAACATTATAGAGCTAGTTCAACTCTAGTGTAAAATTATTTGTACTAGGCCATAGAGCTAGTTCAACTCCAGTGTAAAATTATTTTAACTAGCTTATAGAGCTAGTTCAACTCTAGTGTAAAATTATTTGTACTAGCTTATAGAGCTAGTTCAACTCTAGTGTAAAATTATTTGTACTAGGCTATAGAGCTAGTTAATCTCTAATGTAAAATTATTTGAACTAGCTAATAGAGCTAGTTCGACTCAAGTGTAAAATCATTTGTACAAGCTTATAGAGCTAGTTCAACTCTTGTGTAAGATTATTTGAACTAGCTTATAGAGCTAGTTCAACTCTAGTGTAAAATTATTTGTACAAGCTTATAAAGCTAGTTCAACTCTAGTGTAAAATTATTTGTACTAGGCTATAGAGCTAGTTCAACTCTAGTGTAAAATTGTTTGAACTAGCTTATAGAGCTATTTCAACTCTAGTGTAAAATTACTTGTACTAGACAATGGAGCTAGTTCAACTCCAGTGTAAAATTATTTTAACTAGCTTATAGAGCTAGTTCAACTCTAGTGTAAAATTATTTGTACTAGCTTATAGAGCTAGTTCAACTCTAGTGTAAAATTATTTGTACTAGGCCATAGAGCTAGTTAAACTCTAATGTAAAATTATTTGAACTAGCTAATAGAGCTAGTTCGACTCAAGTGTAAAATCATTTGTACAAGCTTATAGAGCTAGTTCAACTCTTGTGTAAGATTATTTGAACTAGCTTATAGAGCTAGTTCAACTCTAGTGTAAAATTATTTGTACAAGCTTATAGAGCTAGTTCAACTCTAGTATAAAATTATTTGTACTAGGCTATAGAGCTAGTTCAACACTAGTTTAAATTGTTTGAACTAGCTTATAGAGCTATTTCAACTCTAGTGTAAAATTATTTGTACTAGACTATGGAGCTAGTTTAACTCTAGTGTAAAATTATTTGTACAAGCTTATAGAGCTAGTTCAACTCTAGTGTAAAATTATTTGTACTAGGCTATAGAGCTAGTTAAACTCTAATGTAAAATTATTTGAACTAGCTAATAGAGCTAGTTTGACTCTAGTGTAAAATTATTTGTATAAGCTTATAGAGCTAGTTCAACTCTAGTGTAAGATTATTTGAACTAGGCTATAGAGCTAGTTCAACTCTAGTGTAAAATTATTTGTACAAGCTTATAGAGCTAGTTCAACTCTAGTGTAAAATTATTTGTACTAGGCTATAGAGCTAGTTCAACTCTAGTGTAAAATTATTTGAACTAGCTTATAGAGCTAGTTCAACTCTAGTGTAAAATTATTTGAACTAGCTCATAGTGCTAGTTCAACTCTAGTGTAAAATTATTTGAACTACCTTATAGAGCTAGTTCAACTCTAGTCTAAAATTATTTGTACAAGCTTATATAGCTAGTTCAACTCTAGTGTAAAATTATTTGTACTAGGCTATAGAGCTAGTTCGACACTATTGTAAAATTATTTGAACTAACTTATAGAGCTAGCTCAACTCTAGTGTAAAATTATTTGAATTAGCTTATAGAGCTAGTTCAACTCTGGTGTAAAATTATTTGAACTAGCTTATAGAGCTGGTTCAACTCTAGTCTAAAATTATTTGTACAAGCTTATAGAGCTAGTTCAACTCTAGTGTAAATTTATTTGAACTAGCTTATACAGCTAGCTCAACTCAAGTGTAAAATTATTTGAACTAGCTTATAGATCTAGTTCAACTCTAGTGTCAAATTATTTGTACTCAGCTATAGAGCTAGTTCAACTCTAGTGTAACTTATTTGTACTAGGCTATAGAGGTAGTTCAACTCTAGTGTAAAATTATTTGTACAAGCTTATAGAGCTAGTTCAACTCTAGTGTAAAATTATTTGTACTAGGCTATAGAGCTAGTTCGATTCTAGTGTAAAATTATTTTAACTAGCTTATAGAGCTAGTTCAACGCTAGTGTAAAATTATTTGAACTAGCTTATACAGCTAGTTCAACTCTGGTGTAAAATTATTTGAACTAGCTTATAGAGCTAGTTCAACTCTAGTGTAACTTATTTGTACTAGGCTATAGA
>NW_025228353.1:56656-57785 GCF_018294505.1 Triticum aestivum | reverse complement strand
TTCAACTCTAGTGTAAAATTATTTGAACTCGCTTGCAGAGCTAGTTCAACTCTAGTGTAAAATTATTTTTACTAGACTATAGAGCTAGTTCAACTCTAGTGTAAAATTATTTGTACAAGCTTATAGAGCTTGTTCAACTCTAGTGTAAAATTATTTGAACTAGCTTAGAGAGCTAGTTCAACTCTAGTGTAAAATTATTTGTACTAGGCTATAGAGCTAGTTCAACTCTAGCGTAAAATTATTTGAACTAGCTAATAGAGGTAGTTCGACTCTAGTGTAAAATTATTTGTATAAGCTTATAGAGCTAGTTCAACTCTAGTGTAAGATTATTTGAACTAGGCTATAGAGCTAGTTCAACTCTAGTGTAAAACTATTTGTACAAGCTTATAGACCTAGTTCAACTCTAGTGTAAAATTATTTGTACTAGGCCATAGAGCTAGTTCAACTCCAGTGTAAAATTATCTTAACTAGCTTATAGAGCTAGTTCAACTCTAGTGTAAAATTATTTGTACTAGCTTATAGAGCTAGTTCAACTCTAGTGTAAAATTATTTGTACTAGGCTATAGAGCTAGTTAAACTCTAATGTAAAATTATTTGAACTAGCTAATAGAGCTAGTTCGACTCAAGTGTAAAATCATTTGTACAAGCTTATAGAGCTAGTTCAACTCTTGTGTAAGATTATTTTAACTAGCTTATAGAGCTAGTTCAACTCTAGTGTAAAATTATTTGTACAAGCTTATAGAGCTAGTTCAATTCTAGTGTAAAATTATTTGTACTAGGCTATAGAGCTAGTTCAACTCTAGTGTAAAATTGTTTGAACTAGCTTATACAGCTATTTCAACTCTAGTTTAAAATTATTTGTACTAGACTATGGAGCTATGTTCAACTCTAGTGTAAAATTATTTGTACAAGCTTATAGAGCTAGTTCAACTCTAGTGTAAAATTATTTGTACTAGGCTATAGAGCTAGTTAAACTCTAATGTAAAATTATTTGAACTAGCTAATAGAGCTAGTTCGACTCTAGTGTAAAATTATTTGTATAAGCTTATAGAGCTAGTTCAACTCTAGTGTAAGATTATTTGAACTAGGCTATAGAGCTAGTTCAACTCTAGTGTAAAATTATTTGTAC
>NW_025228353.1:51475-52595 GCF_018294505.1 Triticum aestivum | reverse complement strand
TTCGAGTCAAGTGTAAAATCATTTGTACAAGCTGATAGAGCTAGTTCAACTCTTGTGTAAGATTATTTGAACTAGCTTATAGAGCTAGTTCAACTCTAGTGTAAAATTATTTGTACAAGCTTATAGAGCTAGTTCAACTCTAGTGTAAAACTATTTGTACTAGGCTATAGAGCTAGTTCAACTCTAGTGTAAAATTGTTTGACCTAGCTTATAGAGCTATTTCAACTCTAGTGTAAAATTATTTGTACTAGACTATAGAGCTAGTTCAACTCTAGTGTAAAATTATTTGTACAAGCTTATAGAGCTAGTTCAACTCTAGTGTAAAATTATTTGTACTAGGCTATAGAGCTAGTTAAACTCTAATGTAAAATTATTTGAACTAGCTAATAGAGCTAGTTCGACTCTAGTGTAAAATTATTTGTATAAGCTTATAGAGCTAGTTCAACTCTAGTGTAAGATTATTTGAACTAGGCTATAGAGCTAGTTCAACTCTAGTGTAAAATTATTTGTACTAGGCTATAGAGCTAGTTAAACTCTAATGTAAAATTATTTGAACTAGCTAATAGAGCTAGTTCAACTCTAGTGTAAGATTATTTGAACTAGGCTATAGAGCTAGTTCAACTCTAGTGTAAAATTATTTGAACTAGCTTATAGAGCTAGTTCAACTCCCCTGTAAAATTATTTGTACAAGCATATAGAGCTAGTTCAACTCAAGTGTAAAAGTATTTGAACTAGCTTATAGAGCTTGTTCAACTCTAGTGTAAACTTATTTGAACTAGCTTATAGATCTAGTTCAACTCTAGTGTAAAATTATTTGTACTAGGCTATAGAGCTAGTTCAACTCTAGTGTAAAATTATTTGAACTAGCTAATAGAGCTAGTTCGACTCTAGTGTAGAATTATTTGTATAAGCTTATAGAGCTAGTTCAACTCTAGTGTAAGATTATTTGAACTAGGCTATAGAGCTAGTTCAACTCTAGTGTAAAATTAGTTGTACAAGCTTATAGAGCTAGTTCAACTCTAGTGTAAAATTATTTGTACTAGGCTATAGAGCTAGTTCAACTCTAGTGTAAAATTATTTGAACTAGCTTATAGAGCTAGTTCAACTCTAGTGTAAAATT
>NW_025228353.1:51088-51465 GCF_018294505.1 Triticum aestivum | reverse complement strand
AGTGTAAAATCATTTGTACAAGCTGATAGAGCTAGTTCAACTCTTGTGTAAGATTATTTGAACTAGCTTATAGAGCTAGTTCAACTCTAGTGTAAAATTATTTGTACAAGCTTATAGAGCTAGTTCAACTCTAGTGTAAAATTATTTGTACAAGCTTACAGAGCTAGTTCAACTCTAGTGTAAGATTATTTGAACTAGCTTATAGGGCTAGTTCGACTCTAGTGTAAAATTATTTGTACAAGCTTATAGAGCTAGTTCAACTCTAGTGTAAAATTATTTTTACTAGGCTATAGAGCTAGTTCAACTCTAGTGTAAAGTTGTTTGAACTAGCTTATAGAGCTAGTTCAACTCTAGTGTAAAATTATTTGTACAAGACT
>NW_025228353.1:49083-50034 GCF_018294505.1 Triticum aestivum | reverse complement strand
AGAGCTAGTTAAACTCTAATGTAAAATTATTTGAACTAGCTAATAGAGCTAGTTCGACTCAAGTGTAAAATTATTTGTACAAGCTTATAGAGCTAGTTCAACTCTAGTGTATGATTATTTGAACTAGCTTATAGGGCTAGTTCAACTCTAGTGTAAAATTATTTGTACTAGGCTATAGAGCTTGTTAAACTCTAATGTAAAATTATTTGAACTAGCTAATAGAGCTAGTTCGACTCAAGTGTAAAATTATTTGTACAAGCTTATAGAGCTAGTTCAACTCTAGTGTATGATTATTTGAACTAGCTTATAGGGCTAGTTCAACTCTAGTGTAAAACTATTTGTACAAGCTTATAGAGCTAGTTCAACTCTAGTGTAAAATTATTTTTACTAGGCTATAGAGCTAGTTCAACACTAGTGTAAAGTTGTTTGAACTAGCTTATAGAGCTAGTTCAACTCTCGTGTAAAATTATTTGTACTACACTGTAGAGCTAGTTCATCTCTAGTGTAAAATTATTTGTACAAGCTTATAGAGCTAGTTCAACTCTAGTGTAAAATTATTTGTACTAGGCTATAGAGCTAGTTAAACTCGAGTTTAAAATTGTTTGTACAAGCTTATAGAGCTAGTTCAACTCTAGTGTAAGATTATTTGAACTAGCTTATAGAGCTAGTTCAACTCTAGTGTAAAATTATTTGTACAAGCTTATAGAGCTAGTTCAACTCTAGTGTAAAATTATTTGTACTAGGCTATAGAGCTAGTTCAACTCTACTGTAAAATTATTTGAACTCGCTTATAGAGCTAGTTCTACTCTAGTGTAAAATTATTTGTACTAGACTATAGAGCTAGTTCAACTCTAGTGTAAAATTATTTGAACTAGCTAATAGAGCTAGTTCAACTCTAGTGTAAAATTATTTGAACTAGCTAATAGAGCTAGTTCGACTCTAGTGTAAAAT
>NW_025228353.1:46877-47935 GCF_018294505.1 Triticum aestivum | reverse complement strand
TGAACTAGCTTATAGGGCTAGTTCAACTCTAGTGTAAAATTATTTGTACTAGGCTATAGAGCTAGTTCAACTCTAGTGTAAAATTATTTGAACTAGCTAATAGAGCTAGTTCGACTCTAGTGTAAAATTATTTGTATAAGCTTATAGAGCTAGTTCAACTCTAGTGTAAGATTATTTGAACTAGGCTATAGGGCTAGTTCAACTCTAGTGTAAAATTATTTGTACAAGCTTATAGAGCTAGTTCAACTCTAGTGTAAAATTATTTGTACTAGGCCATAGAGCTAGTTCAACTCTAGTGTAAAATTATTTGAACTAGCTTATAGAGCTAGTTCAACTCTAGTGTAAAATTATTTGTACTAGCTTATAGAGCTAGTTCAACTCTAGTGTAAAATTATTTGTACTAGGCTATAGAGCTAGTTAAACTCTAATGTAAAATTATTTGAACTAGCTAATAGAGCTAGTTCGACTCAAGTGTAAAATTATTTGTACAAGCTTACAGAGCTAGTTCAACTCTAGTGTAAGATTATTTGAACTAGCTTATAGGGCTAGTTCGACTCTAGTGTAAAATTATTTGTACAAGCTTATAGAGCTAGTTCAACTCTAGTGTAAAATTATTTTTACTAGGCTATAGAGCTAGTTCAACTCTAGTGTAAAGTTGTTTGAACTAGCTTATAGAGCTAGTTCAACTCTAGTGTAAAATTATTTGTACTAGACTGTAGAGCTAGTTCATCTCTAGTGTAAAATTATTTGTACAAGCTTATAGAGCTAGTTCAACTCTAGTGTAAAATTATTTGTACTAGGCTATAGAGCTAGTTAAACACTAATGTAAAATTATTTGAACTCGCTTATAGAGCTAGTTCAACTCTAGTGTAAAATTATTTGTACTAGACTATAGAGCTAGTTCAACTCTAGTGTAAAATTATTTGAACTAGCTAATAGAGCTAGTTCAACTCTAGTGTAAAATTATTTGAACTAGCTAATAGAGGTAGTTCGACTCTAGTGTAAAATTATTTGTATAAGCTTATAGAGCTAGTTCAACTCTAGTGTAAGATTATTTG
>NW_025228353.1:44702-46867 GCF_018294505.1 Triticum aestivum | reverse complement strand
TGTAAAATTATTTGAACTAGCTTATAGAGCTAGTTCAACTCTAGTGTAAAATATTTGAATTAGCTTATAAAGCTAGTTCAACTCTAGTGTAAAATTATTTGTACTAGACTATAGAGCTAGTTCCACTCTAGTGTAAAATTATTTGTACAAGCTTATAGAGCTAGTTCAACTCCAGTGTAAAATTATTTGTACTAGGGAATAGAGCTAGTTAAACTCTAATGTAAAATTATTTGAACTAGCTAATAGAGCTAGTTAGACTCGAGTGTAAAATTGTTTGTGCAAGCTTATAGAGCTAGTTCAACTCTAGTGTAAGATTATTTGAACTAGCTTATAGAGCTAGTTCAACTCTAGTGTAAAATTATTTGTACTAGGCTATAGAGCTAGTTAAACTCTAATGTAAAATTATTTGAACTAGCTAATAGAGCTAGTTCGACTCAAGTGTAAAATTATTTGTACAAGCTTATAGAGCTAGTTCAACTCTAGTGTATGATTATTTGAACTAGCTTATAGGGCTAGTTCAACTCTAGTGTAAAATTATTTGTACAAGCTTATAGAGCTAGTTCAACTCTAGTGTAAAATTATTTTTACTAGGCTATAGAGCTAGTTCAACTCTAGTGTAAAGTTGTTTGAACTAGCTTATAGAGCTAGTTCAACTGTAGTGTAAAATTATTTGTACTAGACTGTAGAGCTAGTTCATCTCTAGTGTAAAATTATTTGTACAAGCTTATAGAGCTAGTTCAACTCTAGTGTAAAATTATTTGTACTAGGCTATAGAGCTAGTTAAACACTAATGTAAAATTATTTGAACTAGCTAATAGAGCTAGTTAGACTCGAGTGTAAAATTGTTTGTACAACCTTATAGAGCTAGTTCAACTCTAGTGTAAGATTATTTGAACTAGCTTATAGAGCTAGTTCAACTCTAGTGTAAAATTATTTGTACAAGCTTATAGAGCTAGTTCAAATCTAGTGTAAAATTATTTGTACTAGGCTATAGAGCTAGTTCAACTCTAGTGTAAAATTATTTGAACTCGCTTATAGAGCTAGTTCAACTCTAGTGTAAAATTATTTGTACTAGACTATAGAGCTAGTTCAACTCTAGTGTGAAATTATTTGTACAAGCTTATAAAGCTTGTTCAACTCTAGTGTAAAATTATTTGAACTAGCTTATAGAGCTAGTTCTACTCTAGTGTAAAATTATTTGTACTAGGCTTATAGAGCTAGTTCAACTCTAGTGTAAAATTATTTTTACTAGGCTATAGAGCTAGTTCAACTCTAGTGTAAAGTTGTTTGAACTAGCTTATAGAGCTAGTTCAACTCTAGTGTAAAATTATTTGTACTAGACTGTAGAGCTAGTTCATCTCTAGTGTAAAATTATTTGTACAAGCTTATAGAGCTAGTTCAACTCTAGTGTAAAATTATTTGTACTAGGCTATAGAGCTAGTTAAACACTAATGTAATATTATTTGAACTAGCTAATAGAGCTAGTTAGACTCTAGTGTAAAATTATTTGAACTAGACTATAGAGCTAGTTCATCTCTAGTGTAAAATTATTTGAACTAGCTTATAGAGCTGGTTCAACTCTAGTGTAAAATTATTTGAACTAGCTTATAGAGCTAGTTCAACTCTAGTGTAAGATTATTTGAACTAGGCTATAGAGCTAGTTCAACTCTAGTGTAAAATTATTTGAACTAGCTTATAGAGCTAGTTCGACTCCCCTGTAAAATTATTTGTACAAGCATATAGAGCTAGTTCAACTCAAGTGTAAAAGTATTTGAACTAGCTTATAGAGCTTGTTCAACTCTAGTGTTAACTTATTTGAACTAGCTTATAGATCTAGTTCAACTCTAGTGTAAAATTATTTGTACTAGGCTGTAGAGCTAGTTCAACTCTAGTGTAAAATTATTTGAACTAGCTAATAGAGCTAGTTCGACTCTAGTGTAGAATTATTTGTATAAGCTTATAGAGCTAGTTCAACTCTAGTGTAAGATTATTTGAACTAGGCTATAGAGCTAGTTCAACTCTAGTGTAAAATTAGTTGTACAAGCTTATAGAGCTAGTTCAACTCTAGTGTAAAATTATTTGTACTAGGCTATAGAGCTAGTTCAACTCTAGTGTAAAATTATTTGAACTAGCTTATAGAGCTAGTTCAACTCTAGTGTAAAATT
>NW_025228353.1:43895-44692 GCF_018294505.1 Triticum aestivum | reverse complement strand
TAGTGTAAAATTATTTGTGCAAGCTTATAGAGCTAGTTCAACTCTAGTGTAAAATTATTTGTACTATGGTATAGAGCTAGTTCAACTCTAGTGTAAAATTATTTGAACTAGCTTATAGACCTAGTTCAACTCTACTGTAAATTATTTGTACAAGCTTCTTGGGCTAGTTCAACTCAAGTGTAAAAGTATTTGAACTAGCTTATAGAACTCGTTCAATTCTATTGTAAAATTATTTGAACTAGCTTATAGAGCTAGTTCAACTCTAGTGTAAAATTATTTGTACTAGGCTATAGAGCTAGTTCAACTCTAGTGTAAAATTATTTGATCTAGCTTATAGAGCTAGTTCAACTCTAGTGTAAAATTATTTGTACTAGAATATAGAACTAGTCAACTCTAGTGTAAAATTATATGTACAAGCTTAGAGAGCTAGTTCAACTCTAGTGTAAAATTATTTGAACTAGCTTATAGAGCTAGTTCAACTCTAGTGTAAAATTATTTGAACTAGCTTATAGAGCTAGTTCAACTCTAGTGTAAAATTATTTGTACTAGACTATAGAGCTAGTCAACTCTAGTGTAAAATTATTTGTACTAGACTATAGAGCTAGTCAGCTCTAGTGTAAAATTATTTGTACAAGCTTATAGAGCTAGTTCAACTCTAGTGTAAAATTATTTGTACTAGGCTATAGAGCTAGTTCAACTCTAGTGTAAAATTATTTGACCTAGCTTATAGACCTAGTTCAACTATACTATAAAATTATTTGTACAAGCTTATAGAGCTAGTTCAACTCAAGTGTAAA
>NW_025228353.1:42683-43885 GCF_018294505.1 Triticum aestivum | reverse complement strand
TGTAAAATTATTTGAACTAGCTTATAGAGCTAGTTCAACTCTAGTGTAAAATATTTGAATTAGCTTATAAAGCTAGTTCAACTCTAGTGTAAAATTATTTGTACTAGACTATAGAGCTAGTTCCACTCTAGTGTAAAATTATTTGTACAAGCTTATAGAGCTAGTTCAACTCCAGTGTAAAATTATTTGTACTAGGGAATAGAGCTAGTTAAACTCTAATGTAAAATTATTTGAACTAGCTAATAGAGCTAGTTAGACTCGAGTGTAAAATTGTTTGTGCAAGCTTATAGAGCTAGTTCAACTCTAGTGTAAGATTATTTGAACTAGCTTATAGAGCTAGTTCAACTCTAGTGTAAAATTATTTGTACTAGGCTATAGAGCTAGTTAAACTCTAATGTAAAATTATTTGAACTAGCTAATAGAGCTAGTTCGACTCAAGTGTAAAATTATTTGTACAAGCTTATAGAGCTAGTTCAACTCTAGTGTATGATTATTTGAACTAGCTTATAGGGCTAGTTCAACTCTAGTGTAAAATTATTTGTACAAGCTTATAGAGCTAGTTCAACTCTAGTGTAAAATTATTTTTACTAGGCTATAGAGCTAGTTCAACTCTAGTGTAAAGTTGTTTGAACTAGCTTATAGAGCTAGTTCAACTGTAGTGTAAAATTATTTGTACTAGACTGTAGAGCTAGTTCATCTCTAGTGTAAAATTATTTGTACAAGCTTATAGAGCTAGTTCAACTCTAGTGTAAAATTATTTGTACTAGGCTATAGAGCTAGTTAAACACTAATGTAAAATTATTTGAACTAGCTAATAGAGCTAGTTAGACTCGAGTGTAAAATTGTTTGTACAACCTTATAGAGCTAGTTCAACTCTAGTGTAAGATTATTTGAACTAGCTTATAGAGCTAGTTCAACTCTAGTGTAAAATTATTTGTACAAGCTTATAGAGCTAGTTCAAATCTAGTGTAAAATTATTTGTACTAGGCTATAGAGCTAGTTCAACTCTAGTGTAAAATTATTTGAACTCGCTTATAGAGCTAGTTCAACTCTAGTGTAAAATTATTTGTACTAGACTATAGAGCTAGTTCAACTCTAGTGTGAAATTATTTGTACAAGCTTATAAAGCTTGTTCAACTCTAGTGTAAAATTATTTGAACTAGCTTATAGAGCTAGTTCTACTCTAGTGTAAAATTATTTGT
>NW_025228353.1:41020-42087 GCF_018294505.1 Triticum aestivum | reverse complement strand
TGAACTAGCTTATAGGGCTAGTTCAACTCTAGTGTAAAATTATTTGTACTAGGCTATAGAGCTAGTTCAACTCTAGTGTAAAATTATTTGAACTAGCTAATAGAGCTAGTTCGACTCTAGTGTAAAATTATTTGTATAAGCTTATAGAGCTAGTTCAACTCTAGTGTAAGATTATTTGAACTAGGCTATAGGGCTAGTTCAACTCTAGTGTAAAATTATTTGTACAAGCTTATAGAGCTAGTTCAACTCTAGTGTAAAATTATTTGTACTAGGCCATAGAGCTAGTTCAACTCTAGTGTAAAATTATTTGAACTAGCTTATAGAGCTAGTTCAACTCTAGTGTAAAATTATTTGTACTAGCTTATAGAGCTAGTTCAACTCTAGTGTAAAATTATTTGTACTAGGCTATAGAGCTAGTTAAACTCTAATGTAAAATTATTTGAACTAACTAATAGAGCTAGTTCGACTCAAGTGTAAAATTATTTGTACAAGCTTACAGAGCTAGTTCAACTCTAGTGTAAGATTATTTGAACTAGCTTATAGGGCTAGTTCAACTCTAGTGTAAAATTATTTGTACAAGCTTATAGAGCTAGTTCAACTCTAGTGTAAAATTATTTTTACTAGGCTATAGAGCTAGTTCAACTCTAGTGTAAAGTTGTTTGAACTAGCTTATAGAGCTAGTTCAACTCTAGTGTAAAATTATTTGTACTAGACTGTAGAGCTAGTTCATATCTAGTGTAAAATTATTTGTACAAGCTTATAGAGCTAGTTCAACTCTAGTGTAAAATTATTTGTACTAGGCTATAGAGCTAGTTAAACACTAATGTAAAATTATTTGAACTAGCTAATAGAGCTAGTTCGACTCTAGTGTAAAATTATTTGTATAAGTTTATAGAGCTAGTTCATCTCTAGTGTAGGATTATTTGAACTAGGCTATAGAGCTAGTTCAACTCTAGTGTAAAATTATTTGTACAAGCTTATAGAGCTAGTTCAACTCTAGTGTAAAATTATTTGTACTAGGCTATAGAGCTAGTTCAACTCTAGTCTAAAATTATTGGAACTAGCTT
>NW_025228353.1:40363-41010 GCF_018294505.1 Triticum aestivum | reverse complement strand
AGTTCAACTCTAGTGTAAGATTATTTGAACTAGGCTATAGAGCTAGTTCAAATCTAGTGTAAAATTATTTGTACAAGCTTATAGAGCTAGTTCAACTCTAGTGTAAAATTATTTGAACTAGCTAATAGAGCTAGTTCGACTCTAGTGTAAAATTATTTGTATAAGCTTATAGAGCGAGTTCAACTCTAGTGTAAGATTATTTGAACTAGGCTATAGAGCTAGTTCAACTCTAGTGTAAAATTATTTGTACAAGCTTATAGAGCTAGTTCAACTCTAGTGTAAAATTATTTGTACTAGGCCATAGAGCTAGTTCAACTCTAGTGTAAAATTATTTGAACTAGCTTATAGAGCTAGTTCAACTCTAGTGTAAAATTATTTGTACTAGGCTATAGAGCTAGTTAAACTCTAATGTAAAATTATTTGAACTAGCTGATAGAGCTAGTTAGACTCAAGTGTAAAATTGTTTGTACAAGCTTATAGAGCTAGTTCAACTCTAGTTTAAAAATATTTGAACTAGCTTATAGAGCTAGTTCAACTCTAGTGTAAAATTATTTGTACAAGCTTATAGAGCTAGTTCAACTCTAGTGTAAAATTATTTGTACAAGCTTATAAAGCTTGTTCAACTCTAGTGTAAAATTATTTGAACT
>NW_025228353.1:39113-40353 GCF_018294505.1 Triticum aestivum | reverse complement strand
TATAGAGCTAGTTCAACTCTAGTGTAAAATTATTTGAACTAGCTTATAGAGCTAGTTCAACTCTAGTGTAAAATTATTTGAATTAGCTTATAAAGCTAGTTCAACTCTAGTGTAAAATTATTTGTACTAGACTATAGAGCTAGTTCCACTCTAGTGTAAAATTATTTGTACAAGCTTATAGAGCTAGTTCAACTCTAGTGTAAAATTATTTGTACTAGGCTATAGAGCTAGTTAAACTCTAATGTAAAATTATTTGAACTAGCTAATAGAGCTAGTTAGACTCAAGTGTAAAATTGTTTGTACAAGCTTATAGAGCTAGTTCAACTCTAGTGTAAAATTATTTGAACTAGCTTATAGAGCTAGTTCAACTCTAGTGTAAAATTATTTGTACAAGCTTATAGAGCTAGTTCAACTCTAGTGTAAAATTATTTGTACAAGCTTATAAAGCTTGTTCAACTCTAGTGTAAAATTATTTGAACTCGCTTATAAAGCTAGTTCAACTCTAGTGTAAAATTATTTGTACTAGACTATAGAGCTAGTTCAACTCTAGTGTAAAATTATTTGTACAAGCTTATAAAGCTTGTTCAACTCTAGTGTAAAATTATTTGAACTAGCTTATAGAGCTAGTTCAACTCTAGTGTAAAATTATTTGTACTAGGCTATAGAGCTAGTTCAACTCTAGTGTAAAATTATTTGAACTAGCTAATAGAGCTAGTTCGACTCTAGTGTAAAATTATTTGTATAAGCTTATAGAGCTAGTTCAACTCTAGTGTAAGATTATTTGAACTAGGCTATAGAGCTAGTTCAAATCTAGTGTAAAATTATTTGAACTAGCTTATAGAGCTAGTTCAACTCTAGTGTAAAATTATTTGAATTAGCTTATAGAGCTAGTTCAACTCTAGTGTAAAATTATTTGAACTAGCTTATAGAGCTAGTTCAACTCTAGTGTAAAATTATTTGTACTAGGCTATAGAGCTAGTTCAACTCTAGTGTAAAATTATTTGAACTAGCTAATAGAGCTAGTTCGACTCTAGTGTAAAATTATTTGTATAAGCTTATAGAGCTAGTTCAACTCTAGTGTAAGATTATTTGAACTAGGCTATAGAGCTAGTTCAAATCTAGTGTAAAATTATTTGTACAAGCTTATAGAGCTAGTTCAACTCTAGTGTAAAATTATTTGAACTAGCTAATAGAGCTAGTTCGACTCTAGTGTAAAATTATTTGTATAAGCTTATAGAGC
>NW_025228353.1:37760-38962 GCF_018294505.1 Triticum aestivum | reverse complement strand
TGTAAAATTATTTGAACTAGCTTATAGAGCTAGTTCAACTCTAGTGTAAAATATTTGAATTAGCTTATAAAGCTAGTTCAACTCTAGTGTAAAATTATTTGTACTAGACTATAGAGCTAGTTCCACTCTAGTGTAAAATTATTTGTACAAGCTTATAGAGCTAGTTCAACTCCAGTGTAAAATTATTTGTACTAGGGAATAGAGCTAGTTAAACTCTAATGTAAAATTATTTGAACTAGCTAATAGAGCTAGTTAGACTCGAGTGTAAAATTGTTTGTGCAAGCTTATAGAGCTAGTTCAACTCTAGTGTAAGATTATTTGAACTAGCTTATAGAGCTAGTTCAACTCTAGTGTAAAATTATTTGTACTAGGCTATAGAGCTAGTTAAACTCTAATGTAAAATTATTTGAACTAGCTAATAGAGCTAGTTCGACTCAAGTGTAAAATTATTTGTACAAGCTTATAGAGCTAGTTCAACTCTAGTGTATGATTATTTGAACTAGCTTATAGGGCTAGTTCAACTCTAGTGTAAAATTATTTGTACAAGCTTATAGAGCTAGTTCAACTCTAGTGTAAAATTATTTTTACTAGGCTATAGAGCTAGTTCAACTCTAGTGTAAAGTTGTTTGAACTAGCTTATAGAGCTAGTTCAACTGTAGTGTAAAATTATTTGTACTAGACTGTAGAGCTAGTTCATCTCTAGTGTAAAATTATTTGTACAAGCTTATAGAGCTAGTTCAACTCTAGTGTAAAATTATTTGTACTAGGCTATAGAGCTAGTTAAACACTAATGTAAAATTATTTGAACTAGCTAATAGAGCTAGTTAGACTCGAGTGTAAAATTGTTTGTACAACCTTATAGAGCTAGTTCAACTCTAGTGTAAGATTATTTGAACTAGCTTATAGAGCTAGTTCAACTCTAGTGTAAAATTATTTGTACAAGCTTATAGAGCTAGTTCAAATCTAGTGTAAAATTATTTGTACTAGGCTATAGAGCTAGTTCAACTCTAGTGTAAAATTATTTGAACTCGCTTATAGAGCTAGTTCAACTCTAGTGTAAAATTATTTGTACTAGACTATAGAGCTAGTTCAACTCTAGTGTGAAATTATTTGTACAAGCTTATAAAGCTTGTTCAACTCTAGTGTAAAATTATTTGAACTAGCTTATAGAGCTAGTTCTACTCTAGTGTAAAATTATTTGT
>NW_025228353.1:34994-37550 GCF_018294505.1 Triticum aestivum | reverse complement strand
AGTTCAACTCTAGTGTAAGATTATTTGAACTAGGCTATAGAGCTAGTTCAAATCTAGTGTAAAATTATTTGTACAAGCTTATAGAGCTAGTTCAACTCTAGTGTAAAATTATTTGAACTAGCTAATAGAGCTAGTTCGACTCTAGTGTAAAATTATTTGTATAAGCTTATAGAGCGAGTTCAACTCTAGTGTAAGATTATTTGAACTAGGCTATAGAGCTAGTTCAACTCTAGTGTAAAATTATTTGTACAAGCTTATAGAGCTAGTTCAACTCTAGTGTAAAATTATTTGTACTAGGCCATAGAGCTAGTTCAACTCTAGTGTAAAATTATTTGAACTAGCTTATAGAGCTAGTTCAACTCTAGTGTAAAATTATTTGTACTAGGCTATAGAGCTAGTTAAACTCTAATGTAAAATTATTTGAACTAGCTGATAGAGCTAGTTAGACTCAAGTGTAAAATTGTTTGTACAAGCTTATAGAGCTAGTTCAACTCTAGTGTAAAAATATTTGAACTAGCTTATAGAGCTAGTTCAACTCTAGTGTAAAATTATTTGTACAAGCTTATAGAGCTAGTTCAACTCTAGTGTAAAATTATTTGTACAAGCTTATAAAGCTTGTTCAACTCTAGTGTAAAATTATTTGAACTCGCTTATAAAGCTAGTTCAACTCTAGTGTAAAATTATTTGTACTAGACTATAGAGCTAGTTCAACTCTAGTGTAAAATTATTTGTACAAGCTTATAAAGCTTGTTCAACTCTAGTGTAAAATTATTTGAACTAGCTTATAGAGCTAGTTCAACTCTAGTGTAAAATTATTTGTACTAGGCTATAGAGCTAGTTCAACTCAAGTGTAAAATTATTTGAACTAGCTAATAGAGCTAGTTCGACTCTAGTGTAAAATTATTTGTATAAGCTTATAGAGCTAGTTCAACTCTAGTGTAAGATTATTTGAACTAGGCTATAGAGCTAGTTCAAATCTAGTGTAAAATTATTTGAACTAGCTTATAGTGCTAGTTCAACTCTAGTGTAAAATTATTTGAATTAGCTTATAGAGCTAGTTCAACTCTAGTGTAAAATTATTTGAACTAGCTTATAGAGCTAGTTCAACTCTAGTGTAAAATTATTTGTACTAGGCTATAGAGCTAGTTCAACTCTAGTGTAAAATTATTTGAACTAGCTAATAGAGCTAGTTCGACTCTAGTGTAAAATTATTTGTATAAGCTTATAGAGCAAGTTCAACTCTAGTGTAAGATTATTTGAACTAGGCTATAGAGCTAGTTCAAATCTAGTGTAAAATTATTTGTACAAGCTTATAGAGCTAGTTCAACTCTAGTGTAAAATTATTTGAACTAGCTAATAGAGCTAGTTCGACTCTAGTGTAAAATTATTTGTATAAGCTTATAGAGCGAGTTCAACTCTAGTGTAAGATTATTTGAACTAGGCTATAGAGCTAGTTCAACTCTAGTGTAAAATTATTTGTACAAGCTTATAGAGCTAGTTCAACTCTAGTGTAAAATTATTTGAACTAGCTTATAGAGCTAGTTCAACTCTAGTGTAAAATTATTTGTACTAGCTTATAGAGCTAGTTCAACTCTAGTGTAAAATTATTTGTACTAGGCTATAGAGCTAGTTAAACTCTAATGTAAAATTATTTGAACTAGCTAATAGAGCTAGTTCGACTCAAGTGTAAAATTATTTGTACTAGACTGTAGAGCTAGTTCATCTCTAGTGTGAAATTATTTGTACAAGCTTATAGAGCTAGTTCAACTCTAGTGTAAAATTATTTGTACTAGGCTATAGAGCTAGTTAAACTCTAATGTAAAATTATTTGAACTAGCTAATAGAGCTAGTTCGACTCTAGTGTAAAATTATTTGTATAAGCTTATAGAGCTAGTTCAACTCTAGTGTAAGATTATTTGAACTAGGCTATAGAGCTAGTTCAACTCTAGTGTAAAATTATTTGTACAAGCTTATAGAGCTAGTTCAACTCTAGTGTAAAATTATTTGTACTAGGCCATAGAGCTAGTTCAACTCTAGTGTAAAATTATTTGAACTAGCTTATAGAGCTAGTTCAACTCTAGTGTAAAATTATTTGTACTAGCTTATAGAGCTAGTTCAACTCTAGTGTAAAATTATTTGTACTAGGCTATAGAGCTAGTTAAACTCTAATGTAAAATTATTTGAACTAGCTAATAGAGCTAGTTCGAATCAAGTGTAAAATTATTTGTACTAGACTGTAGAGCTAGTTCATCTCTAGTGTAAAATTATTTGTACAAGCTTATAGAGCTAGTTCAACTCTAGTGTAAAATTATTTGTACTAGGCTATAGAGCTAGTTAAACTCTAATGTAAAATTATTTGAACTAGCTAATAGAGCTAGTTCGACTCTAGTGTAAAATTATTTGTATAAGCTTATAGAGCTAGTTCAACTCTAGTGTAAGATTATTTGAACTAGGCTATAGAGCTAGTTCAACTCTAGTGTAAAATTATTTGTACAAGCTTATAGAGCTAGTTCAACTCTAGTGTAAAATTATTTGTACAAGCTTATAAAGCTTGTT
>NW_025228353.1:34238-34984 GCF_018294505.1 Triticum aestivum | reverse complement strand
AGTTCAACTCTAGTGTAAGATTATTTGAACTAGGCTATAGAGCTAGTTCAAATCTAGTGTAAAATTATTTGTACAAGCTTATAGAGCTAGTTCAACTCTAGTGTAAAATTATTTGAACTAGCTAATAGAGCTAGTTCGACTCTAGTGTAAAATTATTTGTATAAGCTTATAGAGCGAGTTCAACTCTAGTGTAAGATTATTTGAACTAGGCTATAGAGCTAGTTCAACTCTAGTGTAAAATTATTTGTACAAGCTTATAGAGCTAGTTCAACTCTAGTGTAAAATTATTTGAATTAGCTTATAAAGCTAGTTTAACTCTAGTGTAAAATTATTTGTTCTAGACTATAGAGCTAGTTCCACTCTAGTGTAAAATTATTTGTACAAGCTTATAGAGCTAGTTCAACTCTAGTGTAAAATTATTTGTACTAGGCAATAGAGCTAGTTAAACTCTAATGTAAAATTATTTGAACTAGCTAATAGAGCTAGTTAGACTCGAGTGTAAAATTGTTTGTACAAGCTTATAGAGCTAGTTCAACTCTAGTGTAAGATTATTTGAACTAGGCTATAGAGCTAGTTCAACTCTAGTGTAAAATTATTTGTACAAGCTTATAGAGCTAGTTCAAATCTAGTGTAAAATTATTTGTACTAGGCTATAGAGCTAGTTCAACTCTAGTGTAAAATTATTTGAACTCGCTTATAGAGCTAGTTCAACTCTAGTGTAAAATTATTTGTACTAGACTATAGAG
>NW_025228353.1:33589-34228 GCF_018294505.1 Triticum aestivum | reverse complement strand
TGAACTAGCTTATAGGGCTAGTTCAACTCTAGTGTAAAATTATTTGTACTAGGCTATAGAGCTAGTTCAACTCTAGTGTAAAATTATTTGAACTAGCTAATAGAGCTAGTTCGACTCTAGTGTAAAATTATTTGTATAAGCTTATAGAGCTAGTTCAACTCTAGTGTAAGATTATTTGAACTAGGCTATAGGGCTAGTTCAACTCTAGTGTAAAATTATTTGTACAAGCTTATAGAGCTAGTTCAACTCTAGTGTAAAATTATTTGTACTAGGCCATAGAGCTAGTTCAACTCTAGTGTAAAATTATTTGAACTAGCTTATAGAGCTAGTTCAACTCTAGTGTAAAATTATTTGTACTAGCTTATAGAGCTAGTTCAACTCTAGTGTAAAATTATTTGTACTAGGCTATAGAGCTAGTTAAACTCTAATGTAAAATTATTTGAACTAACTAATAGAGCTAGTTCGACTCAAGTGTAAAATTATTTGTACAAGCTTACAGAGCTAGTTCAACTCTAGTGTAAGATTATTTGAACTAGCTTATAGGGCTAGTTCAACTCTAGTGTAAAATTATTTGTACAAGCTTATAGAGCTAGTTCAACTCTAGTGTAAAATTATTTTTACTAGGCTATAGAGCTAGTT
>NW_025228353.1:25528-29929 GCF_018294505.1 Triticum aestivum | reverse complement strand
CTCAAGTGTAAAATTATTTGTACAAGCTTACAGAGCTAGTTCAACTCTAGTGTAAGATTATTTGAACTAGCTTATAGGGCTAGTTCAACTCTAGTGTAAAATTATTTGTACAAGCTTATAGAGCTAGTTCAACTCTAGTGTAAAATTATTTTTACTAGGCTATAGAGCTAGTTCAACTCTAGTGTAAAGTTGTTTGAACTAGCTTATAGAGCTAGTTCAACTCTAGTGTAAAATTATTTGTACTAGACTTTAGAGCTAGTTCATCTCTAGTGTAAAATTATTTGTACAAGCTTATAGAGCTAGTTCAACTCTAGTGTAAAATTATTTGTACTAGGCTATAGAGCTAGTTAAACTCTAATGTAAAATTATTTGAACTAGCTAATAGAGCTAGTTCGAATCTAGTGTAAAATTATTTGTATAAGCTTATAGAGCTAGTTCAACTCTAGTGTAAGATTATTTGAACTAGGCTATAGAGCTATTTCAACTCTAGTGTAAAATTATTTGTACAAGCTTATAGAGCTAGTTCAACTCTAGTGTAAAATTATTTGTACTAGGCTATAGAGCTAGTTCAACTCTAGTGTAAAATTATTTGAACTAGCTTATAGAGCTAGTTCAACTCTAGTGTAAAATTATTTGAACTAGCTTATAGAGCTAGTTCACCTCTAGTGTAAAATTATTTGAACTAGCTTATAAAGCTAGTTCAACTCTAGTGTAAAATTATTTGTACTAGACTATAGAGCTAGTTCTACTCTAGTGTAAAATTATTTGTACAAGCTTATAAAGCTTGTTCAACTCTAGTGTAAAATTATTTGAACTAGCTTATAGAGCTAGTTCAACTCTAGTGTAAAATTATTTGAACTATCTTATAGAGCTAGTTCAACTCTAGTGTAAAATTATTTGAATTAGCTTATAAAGCTAGTTCAACTCTAGTGTAAAATTATTTGTACTAGACTACAGAGCTAGTTCCACTCTAGTGTAAAATTATTTGTACAAGCTTATAGAGCTAGTTGAACTCTAGTGTAAAATTATTTGTACTAGGCAATAGAGCTAGTTAAACTCTAATGTAAAATTATTTGAACTAGCTAATAGAGCTAGTTAGACTCGAGTGTAAAATTGTTTGTACAAGCTTATAGAGCTAGTTCAACTCTAGTGTAAGATTATTTGAACTAGCTTATAGAGCTAGTTCAACTCTAGTGTAAAATTATTTGTACAAGCTTATAAAGCTTGTTCAACTCTAGTGTAAAATTATTTGAACTAGCTTATAGAGCTAGTTCAACTCTAGTGTAAAATTATTTGTACTAGGCTATAGAGCTAGTTCAACTCTAGTGTAAAATTATTTGAACTAGCTAATAGAGCTAGTTCGACTCTAGTGTAAAATTATTTGTATAAGCTTATAGAGCTAGTTCAACTCTAGTGTAAGATTATTTGAACTAGGCTATAGGGCTAGTTCAACTCTAGTGTAAAATTATTTGTACAAGCTTATAGACCTAGTTCAACTCTAGTGTAAAATTATTTGTACTAGGCCATAGAGCTAGTTAAACTCTAGTGTAAAATTATTTGAACTAGCTTATAGAGCTAGTTCAACTCTAGTGTAAAATTATTTGTACTAGCTTATAGAGCTAGTTCAACTCTAGTGTAAAATTATTTGTACTAGGCTATAGAGCTAGTTAAACTCTAATGTAAAATTATTTGAACTAGCTAATAGAGCTAGTTCGACTCAAGTGTAAAATTATTTGTACAAGCTTATAGAGCTAGTTCAACTCTAGTGTAAGATTATTTGAACTAGCTTATAGGGCTAGTTCAACTCTAGTGTAAAATTATTTGTACATGCTTATAGAGCTAGTTCAACTCTAGTGTAAAATTATTTTTACTAGGCTATAGAGCTAGTTCAACTCTAGTGTAAAGTTGTTTGAACTAGCTTATAGAGCTAGTTCAACTCTAGTGTAAAATTATTTGTACTAGACTGTAGAGCTAGTTCATCTCTAGTGTAAAATTATTTGTACAAGCTTATAGAGCTAGTTCAACTCTAGTGTAAAATTATTTGTACTAGGCTATAGAGCTAGTTAAACTCTAATGTAAAATTATTTGAACTAGCTAATAGAGCTAGTTCGACTCTAGTGTAAAATTATTTGTATAAGCTTATAGAGCTAGTTCAACTCTAGTGTAAGATTATTTGAACTAGCTTATAGAGCTAGTTCAACTCTAGTGTAAAATTATTTGTACAAGCTTATAGAGCTAGTTTAACTCTAGTGTAAAATTATTTGTACTAGGCTATAGAGCTAGTTAAACTCTAATGTAAAATTATTTGAACTAGCTAATAGAGCTAGTTCGACTCTAGTGTAAAATTATTTGTATAAGCTTATAGAGCTAGTTCAACTCTAGTGTAAGATTATTTGAACTAGGCTATAGAGCTATTTCAACTCTAGTGTAAAATTATTTGTACAACCTTATAGAGCTAGTTCAACTCTAGTGTAAAATTATTTGTACTAGGCTATAGAGCTAGTTCAACTCTAGTGTAAAATTATTTGTAGAAGCTTATAAAGCTTGTTCAACTCTAGTGTAAAATTATTTGAACTAGCTTATAGAGCTAGTTCAACTCTAGTGTAAAATTATTTGAACTAGCTTATAGAGCTAGTTCAACTCTAGTGTAAAATTATTTGTACAAGCTTATAGAGCTAGTTCAAATCGAGTGTAAAATTATTTGTACTAGGCTATAGAGCTTGTTCAACTCTAGTGTAAAATTATTTGTACAAGCTTATAAAGCTTGTTCAACTCTAGTGTAAAATTATTTGAACTAGCTTATAGAGCTAGTTCAACTCTAGTGTAAAATTATTTGTACTAGCTCATAGAGCTAGTTCGACTCTAGTGTAAAATTATTTGTATAAGCTTATAGAGCTAGTTCAACTCTAGTGTAAGATTATTTGAACTAGGCTATAGGGCTAGTTCAACTCTAGTGTAAAATTATTTGTACAAGCTTATAGACCTAGTTCAACTCTAGTGTAAAATTATTTGTACTAGGCCATAGAGCTAGTTCAACTCTAGTGTAAAATTATTTGAACTAGCTTATAGAGCTAGTTCAACTCTAGTGTAAAATTATTTGTACTAGCTTATAGAGCTAGTTCAACTCTAGTGTAAAATTATTTGTACTAGGCTATAGAGCTAGTTAAACTCTAATGTAAAATTATTTGAACTAGCTAATAGAGCTAGTTCGACTCAAGTGTAAAATTATTTGTACAAGCTTATAGAGCTAGTTCAACTCTAGTGTAAGATTATTTGAACTAGCTTATAGGGCTAGTTCAACTCTAGTGTAAAATTATTTGTACATGCTTATAGAGCTAGTTCAACTCTAGTGTAAAATTATTTTTACTAGGCTATAGAGCTAGTTCAACTCTAGTGTAAAGTTGTTTGCACTTGCTTATAGAGCTAGTTCAACTCTAGTGTAAAACTATTTGTACTAGACTGTAGAGCTAGTTCATCTCTAGTGTAAAATTATTTGTACAAGCTTATAGAGCTAGTTCAACTCTAGTGTAAAATTATTTGTACTAGGCTATAGAGCTAGTTAAACTCTAACGTAAAATTATTTGAACTAGCTAATAGAGCTAGTTCGACTCTAGTGTAAAATTATTTGTATAAGCTTATAGAGCTAGTTCAACTCTAGTGTAAGATAATTTGAACTAGCTTATAGAGCTAGTTCAACTCTAGTGTAAAATTATTTGTACAAGCTTATAGAGCTAGTTTAACTCTAGTGTAAAATTATTTGTACTAGGCTATAGAGCTAGTTAAACTCTAATGTAAAATTATTTGAACAAGCTAATAGAGCTAGTTCGACTCTAGTGTAAAATTATTTGTATAAGCTTATAGAGCTAGTTCAACTCTAGTGTAAGATTATTTGAACTAGGCTATAGAGCTATTTCAACTCTAGTGTAAAATTATTTGTATAACCTTATAGAGCTAGTTCAACTCTAGTGTAAAATTATTTGTACTAGGCTATAGAGCTAGTTAAACTCTAATGTAAAATTATTTGAACTAGCTAATAGAGCTAGTTCGACTCAAGTGTAAAATTATTTGTACAAGCTTATAGAGCTAGTTCAACTCTAGTGTAAGATTATTTGAACTAGCTTATAGGGCTAGTTCAACTCTAGTGTAAAATTATTTGTACATGCTTATAGAGCTAGTTCAACTCTAGTGTAAAATTATTTTTACTAGGCTATAGAGCTAGTTCAACTCTAGTGTAAAGTTGTTTGAACTAGCTTATAGAGCTAGTTCAACTCTAGTGTAAAATTATTTGTACTAGACTGTAGAGCTAGTTCATCTCTAGTGTAAAATTATTTGTACAAGCTTATAGAGCTAGTTCAACTCTAGTGTAAAATTATTTGTACTAGGCTATAGAGCTAGTTAAAC
>NW_025228353.1:23983-24940 GCF_018294505.1 Triticum aestivum | reverse complement strand
CTTATAGAGCTAGTTCAACTCTAGTGTAAGATTATTTGAACTAGGCTATAGAGCTATTTCAACTCTAGTGTAAAATTATTTGTATAACCTTATAGAGCTAGTTCAACTCTAGTGTAAAATTATTTGTACTAGGCTATAGAGCTAGTTCAACTCTAGTGTAAAATTATTTGTACAAGCTTATAAAGCTTGTTCAACTCTAGTGTAAAATTATTTGAACTAGCTTATAGAGCTAGTTCAACTATAGTGTAAAATTATTTGAACTAGCTTATAGAGCTAGTTCAACTCTAGTGTAAAATTATTTGAATTAGCTTATAAACCTAGTTCAACTCTAGTGTAAAATTATTCTTACTAGACTATAAAGCTAGTTCCACTCTAGTGTAAAGATATTTGTACAAGCTTATAGAGCCAGTTCAACTCTAGTGTAAAATTATTTGTACTAGGCAATAGAGCTAGTTAAACTCTAATGTAAAATTATTTGAACTAGCTAATAGAGCTAGTTAGACTCGAGTGTAAAATTGTTTGTACAAGCTTATAGAGCTAGTTCAACTCTAGTGTAAGATTATTTGAACTAGCTTATAGAGCTAGTTCAACTCTAGTGTAAAATTATTTGTACAAGCTTATAGAGGTAGTTCAAATATAGTGTAAAATTATTTGTACTAGGCTATAGAGCTAGTTCAACTCTAGTGTAAAATTATTTGAACTCGCTTATAGAGCTAGTTCAACTCTAGTTAAAATTATTTGTACTAGACTATAGTGCTAGTTCAACTCTAGTGTAAAATTATTTGAACTAGCTAATAGAGCTAGTTGAACTCTAGTGTAAAATTATTTGTATAAGCTTATAGAGCTAGTTCAACTCTAGTGTAAGATTATTTGAACTAGGCTATAGGGCTAGTTCAACTCTAGTGTAAAATTATTTGTACTAGCTAATAGAGCTAGTTCGACTCTAGTGTAAAATTA
>NW_025228353.1:22440-23419 GCF_018294505.1 Triticum aestivum | reverse complement strand
TGAACTAGCTTATAGGGCTAGTTCAACTCTAGTGTAAAATTATTTGTACTAGGCTATAGAGCTAGTTCAACTCTAGTGTAAAATTATTTGAACTAGCTAATAGAGCTAGTTCGACTCTAGTGTAAAATTATTTGTATAAGCTTATAGAGCTAGTTCAACTCTAGTGTAAGATTATTTGAACTAGGCTATAGGGCTAGTTCAACTCTAGTGTAAAATTATTTGTACAAGCTTATAGAGCTAGTTCAACTCTAGTGTAAAATTATTTGTACTAGGCCATAGAGCTAGTTCAACTCTAGTGTAAAATTATTTGAACTAGCTTATAGAGCTAGTTCAACTCTAGTGTAAAATTATTTGTACTAGGCTATAGAGCTAGTTAAACTCTAATGTAAAATTATTTGAACTAGCTAATAGAGCTTGTTCGACTCAAGTGTAAAATTATTTGTACAAGCTTATAGAGCTAGTTCAACTCTAGTGTAAGATTATTTGAACTAGGCTATAGAGCTATTTCAACTCTAGTGTAAAATTATTTGTACAAGCTTATAGAGCTAGTTCAACTCTAGTGTAAAATTATTTGTACTAGGCTATAGAGCTAGTTCAACTCTAGTGTAAAATTATTTGAACTAGCTTATAGAGCTAGTTCAACTCTAGTGTAAAATTATTTGAACTAGCTTATAGAGCTAGTTCAACTCTAGTGTAAAATTATTTGAACTAGCTTATAAAGCTAGTTCAACTCTAGTGTAAAATTATTTGTACTAGACTATAGAGCTAGTTCCACTCTAGTGTAAAATTATTTGTACAAGCTTATAGAGCTAGTTCAACTCTAGTGTAAAATTATTTGTACTAGGCTATAGAGCTTGTTAAACTCTAATGTAAAATTATTTGAACTAGCTAATAGAGCTAGTTAGACTCAAGTGTAAAATTGTTTGTACAAGCTTATAGAGCTAGTTCAACTCTAGTGTAAGATTATTTGAACTAGCTT
>NW_025228353.1:21424-22269 GCF_018294505.1 Triticum aestivum | reverse complement strand
ATAGAGCTAGTTCAACTCTAGTGTAAAATTATTTGAACTAGCTTATAAAGCTAGTTCAACTCTAGTGTAAAATTATTTGAACTAGCTTATAAAGCTATTTCAACTCTAGTGTAAAATTATTTGTACAACCTTATAGAGCTAGTTCAACTCTAGTGTAAAATTATTTGTACTAGGCTATAGAGCTAGTTCAACTCTAGTGTAAAATTATTTGTACAAGCTTATAAAGCTTGTTCAACTCTAGTGTAAAATTATTTGAACTAGCTTATAGAGCTAGTTCAACTATAGTGTAAAATTATTTGAACTAGCTTATAGAGCTAGTTCAACTCTAGTGTAAAATTATTTGAATTAGCTTATAAAGCAAGTTCAACTCTAGTGTAAAATTATTTGTACTAGACTATAAAGCTAGTTCCACTCTAGTGTAAAGATATTTGTACAAGCTTATAGAGCTAGTTCAACTCTAGTGTAAAATTATTTGTACTAGGCAATAGAGCTAGTTAAACTCTAATGTAAAATTATTTGAACTAGCTAATAGAGCTAGTTAGACTCGAGTGTAAAATTGTTTGTACAAGCTTATAGAGCTAGTTCAACTCTAGTGTAAGATTATTTGAACTAGCTTATAGAGCTAGTTCAACTCTAGTGTAAAATTATTTGTACAAGCTTATAGAGGTAGTTCAAATCTAGTGTAAAATTTTTTGTACTAGGCTATAGAGCTAGTTCAACTCTAGTGTAAAATTGTTTGAACTCGCTTATAGAGCTAGTTCAACTCTAGTGTAAAATTATTTGTACTAGACTATAGTGCTAGTTCAACTCTAGTGTAAAATTATTTGTACTAGGCTATAGAGCTA
>NW_025228353.1:20405-21384 GCF_018294505.1 Triticum aestivum | reverse complement strand
TGAACTAGCTTATAGGGCTAGTTCAACTCTAGTGTAAAATTATTTGTACTAGGCTATAGAGCTAGTTCAACTCTAGTGTAAAATTATTTGAACTAGCTAATAGAGCTAGTTCGACTCTAGTGTAAAATTATTTGTATAAGCTTATAGAGCTAGTTCAACTCTAGTGTAAGATTATTTGAACTAGGCTATAGGGCTAGTTCAACTCTAGTGTAAAATTATTTGTACAAGCTTATAGAGCTAGTTCAACTCTAGTGTAAAATTATTTGTACTAGGCCATAGAGCTAGTTCAACTCTAGTGTAAAATTATTTGAACTAGCTTATAGAGCTAGTTCAACTCTAGTGTAAAATTATTTGTACTAGGCTATAGAGCTAGTTAAACTCTAATGTAAAATTATTTGAACTAGCTAATAGAGCTTGTTCGACTCAAGTGTAAAATTATTTGTACAAGCTTATAGAGCTAGTTCAACTCTAGTGTAAGATTATTTGAACTAGGCTATAGAGCTATTTCAACTCTAGTGTAAAATTATTTGTACAAGCTTATAGAGCTAGTTCAACTCTAGTGTAAAATTATTTGTACTAGGCTATAGAGCTAGTTCAACTCTAGTGTAAAATTATTTGAACTAGCTTATAGAGCTAGTTCAACTCTAGTGTAAAATTATTTGAACTAGCTTATAGAGCTAGTTCAACTCTAGTGTAAAATTATTTGAACTAGCTTATAAAGCTAGTTCAACTCTAGTGTAAAATTATTTGTACTAGACTATAGAGCTAGTTCCACTCTAGTGTAAAATTATTTGTACAAGCTTATAGAGCTAGTTCAACTCTAGTGTAAAATTATTTGTACTAGGCTATAGAGCTTGTTAAACTCTAATGTAAAATTATTTGAACTAGCTAATAGAGCTAGTTAGACTCAAGTGTAAAATTGTTTGTACAAGCTTATAGAGCTAGTTCAACTCTAGTGTAAGATTATTTGAACTAGCTT
>NW_025228353.1:18013-19113 GCF_018294505.1 Triticum aestivum | reverse complement strand
ATAGAGCTAGTTCAACTCTAGTGTAAAATTATTTGAACTAGCTTATAAAGCTAGTTCAACTCTAGTGTAAAATTATTTGAACTAGCTTATAAAGCTATTTCAACTCTAGTGTAAAATTATTTGTACAACCTTATAGAGCTAGTTCAACTCTAGTGTAAAATTATTTGTACTAGGCTATAGAGCTAGTTCAACTCTAGTGTAAAATTATTTGTACAAGCTTATAAAGCTTGTTCAACTCTAGTGTAAAATTATTTGAACTAGCTTATAGAGCTAGTTCAACTATAGTGTAAAATTATTTGAACTAGCTTATAGAGCTAGTTCAACTCTAGTGTAAAATTATTTGAATTAGCTAATAAAGCTAGTTCAACTCTAGTGTAAAATTATTTGTACTAGACTATAAAGCTAGTTCCACTCTAGTGTAAAGATATTTGTACAAGCTTATAGAGCTAGTTCAACTCTAGTGTAAAATTATTTGTACTAGGCAATAGAGCTAGTTAAACTCTAATGTAAAATTATTTGAACTAGCTAATAGAGCTAGTTAGACTCGAGTGTAAAATTGTTTGTACAAGCTTATAGAGCTAGTTCAACTCTAGTGTAAGATTATTTGAACTAGCTTATAGAGCTAGTTCAACTCTAGTGTAAAATTATTTGTACAAGCTTATAGAGGTAGTTCAAATCTAGTGTAAAATTATTTGTACTAGGCTATAGAGCTAGTTCAACTCTAGTGTAAAATTATTTGAACTCGCTTATAGAGCTAGTTCAACTCTAGTGTAAAATTATTTGTACTAGACTATAGTGCTAGTTCAACTCTAGTGTAAAATTATTTGAACTAGCTAATAGAGCTAGTTGAACTCTAGTGTAAAATTATTTGTATAAGCTTATAGAGCTAGTTCAACTCTAGTGTAAGATTATTTGAACTAGGCTATAGGGCTAGTTCAACTCTAGTGTAAAATTATTTGTACTAGCTAATAGAGCTAGTTCGACTCTAGTGTAAAATTATTTGTATAAGCTTATAGAGCTAGTTCAACTCTAGTGTAAGATTATTTGAACTAGGCTATAGGGCTAGTTCAACTCTAGTGTAAAATTATTTGTACAAGCTT
>NW_025228353.1:16059-17038 GCF_018294505.1 Triticum aestivum | reverse complement strand
TGAACTAGCTTATAGGGCTAGTTCAACTCTAGTGTAAAATTATTTGTACTAGGCTATAGAGCTAGTTCAACTCTAGTGTAAAATTATTTGAACTAGCTAATAGAGCTAGTTCGACTCTAGTGTAAAATTATTTGTATAAGCTTATAGAGCTAGTTCAACTCTAGTGTAAGATTATTTGAACTAGGCTATAGGGCTAGTTCAACTCTAGTGTAAAATTATTTGTACAAGCTTATAGAGCTAGTTCAACTCTAGTGTAAAATTATTTGTACTAGGCCATAGAGCTAGTTCAACTCTAGTGTAAAATTATTTGAACTAGCTTATAGAGCTAGTTCAACTCTAGTGTAAAATTATTTGTACTAGGCTATAGAGCTAGTTAAACTCTAATGTAAAATTATTTGAACTAGCTAATAGAGCTTGTTCGACTCAAGTGTAAAATTATTTGTACAAGCTTATAGAGCTAGTTCAACTCTAGTGTAAGATTATTTGAACTAGGCTATAGAGCTATTTCAACTCTAGTGTAAAATTATTTGTACAAGCTTATAGAGCTAGTTCAACTCTAGTGTAAAATTATTTGTACTAGGCTATAGAGCTAGTTCAACTCTAGTGTAAAATTATTTGAACTAGCTTATAGAGCTAGTTCAACTCTAGTGTAAAATTATTTGAACTAGCTTATAGAGCTAGTTCAACTCTAGTGTAAAATTATTTGAACTAGCTTATAAAGCTAGTTCAACTCTAGTGTAAAATTATTTGTACTAGACTATAGAGCTAGTTCCACTCTAGTGTAAAATTATTTGTACAAGCTTATAGAGCTAGTTCAACTCTAGTGTAAAATTATTTGTACTAGGCTATAGAGCTTGTTAAACTCTAATGTAAAATTATTTGAACTAGCTAATAGAGCTAGTTAGACTCAAGTGTAAAATTGTTTGTACAAGCTTATAGAGCTAGTTCAACTCTAGTGTAAGATTATTTGAACTAGCTT
>NW_025228353.1:15243-16049 GCF_018294505.1 Triticum aestivum | reverse complement strand
AGCTAGTTAAACTCTAATGTAAAATTATTTGAACTAGCTAATAGAGCTTGTTCGACTCAAGTGTAAAATTATTTGTACAAGCTTATAGAGCTAGTTCAACTCTAGTGTAAGATTATTTGAACTAGGCTATAGAGCTATTTCAACTCTAGTGTAAAATTATTTGTACAAGCTTATAGAGGTAGTTCAACTCTAGTGTAAAATTATTTGTACTAGGCTATAGAGCTAGTTCAACTCTAGTGTAAAATTATTTGAACTAGCTTATAGAGCTAGTTCAACTCTAGTGTAAAATTATTTGAACTAGCTTATAGAGCTAGTTCAACTCTAGTGTAAAATTATTTGAACTAGCTTATAAAGCTAGTTCAACTCTAGTGTAAAATTATTTGTACTAGACTATAGAGCTAGTTCCACTCTAGTGTAAAATTATTTGTACAAGCTTATAGAGCTAGTGCAACTCTAGTGTAAAATTATTTGTACTAGGCTATAGAGCTTGTTAAACTCTAATGTAAAATTATTTGAACTAGCTAATAGAGCTAGTTAGACTCAAGTGTAAAATTGTTTGTACAAGCTTATAGAGCTAGTTCAACTCTAGTGTAAGATTATTTGAACTAGCTTATAGAGCTAGTTCAACTCTAGTGTAAAATTATTTGTACAAGCTTATAGAGCTAGTTCAACTCTAGTGTCAAATTATTTGTACTAGGCTATAGAGCTAGTTCAACTCTAGTGTAAAATTATTTGAACTCGCTTATAGAGCTAGTTCAACTCTAGTGTAAAATATTTGTACTAGACTATAGAGCTAGTTCAACTCT
>NW_025228353.1:14254-15233 GCF_018294505.1 Triticum aestivum | reverse complement strand
TGAACTAGCTTATAGGGCTAGTTCAACTCTAGTGTAAAATTATTTGTACTAGGCTATAGAGCTAGTTCAACTCTAGTGTAAAATTATTTGAACTAGCTAATAGAGCTAGTTCGACTCTAGTGTAAAATTATTTGTATAAGCTTATAGAGCTAGTTCAACTCTAGTGTAAGATTATTTGAACTAGGCTATAGGGCTAGTTCAACTCTAGTGTAAAATTATTTGTACAAGCTTATAGAGCTAGTTCAACTCTAGTGTAAAATTATTTGTACTAGGCCATAGAGCTAGTTCAACTCTAGTGTAAAATTATTTGAACTAGCTTATAGAGCTAGTTCAACTCTAGTGTAAAATTATTTGTACTAGGCTATAGAGCTAGTTAAACTCTAATGTAAAATTATTTGAACTAGCTAATAGAGCTTGTTCGACTCAAGTGTAAAATTATTTGTACAAGCTTATAGAGCTAGTTCAACTCTAGTGTAAGATTATTTGAACTAGGCTATAGAGCTATTTCAACTCTAGTGTAAAATTATTTGTACAAGCTTATAGAGCTAGTTCAACTCTAGTGTAAAATTATTTGTACTAGGCTATAGAGCTAGTTCAACTCTAGTGTAAAATTATTTGAACTAGCTTATAGAGCTAGTTCAACTCTAGTGTAAAATTATTTGAACTAGCTTATAGAGCTAGTTCAACTCTAGTGTAAAATTATTTGAACTAGCTTATAAAGCTAGTTCAACTCTAGTGTAAAATTATTTGTACTAGACTATAGAGCTAGTTCCACTCTAGTGTAAAATTATTTGTACAAGCTTATAGAGCTAGTTCAACTCTAGTGTAAAATTATTTGTACTAGGCTATAGAGCTTGTTAAACTCTAATGTAAAATTATTTGAACTAGCTAATAGAGCTAGTTAGACTCAAGTGTAAAATTGTTTGTACAAGCTTATAGAGCTAGTTCAACTCTAGTGTAAGATTATTTGAACTAGCTT
>NW_025228353.1:12383-14244 GCF_018294505.1 Triticum aestivum | reverse complement strand
TAGACTATAGAGCTAGTTCAACTCTAGTGTAAAATTATTTGTACAAGCTTATAAAGCTTGTTCAACTCTAGTGTAAAATTATTTGAACTAACTTATAGAGCTAGTTCAACTCTAGTGTAAAATTATTTGTACTAGGCTATAGAGCTAGTTCAACTCTAGTGTAAAATTATTTGAACTAGCTAATAGAGCTAGTTCGACTCTAGTGTAAAATTATTTGTATAAGCTTATAGAGCTAGTTCAACTCTAGTGTAAGATTATTTGAACTAGGCCATAGAGCTAGTTCAAATCTAGTGTAAAATTATTTGTACAAGCTTATAGAGCTAGTTCAACTCTAGTGTAAAATTATTTGAACTAGCTAATAGAGCTAGTTCGACTCTAGTGTAAAATTATTTGTATAAGCTTATAGAGCTAGTTCAACTCTAGTGTAAAATTATTTGTACTAGGCTATAGAGCTAGTTCAACTCTAGTGTAAAATTATTTGAACTAGCTTATAGAGCTAGTTCAACTCTAGTGTAAAATTATTTGAACTAGCTTATAGAGCTAGTTCAACTCTAGTGTAAAACTATTTGAACTAGCTTATAAAGCTAGTTCAACTCTAGTGTAAAATTATTTGTACTAGACTATAGAGCTAGTTCCACTCTAGTGTAAAATTATTTGTACAAGCTTATAGAGCTAGTTCAACTCTAGTGTAAAATTATTTGTACTAGGCTATAGAGCTTGTTAAACTCTAATGTAAAATTATTTGAACTAGCTAATAGAGCTAGTTCGACTCTAGTGTAAAATTATTTGTATAAGCTTATAGAGCTAGTTCAACTCTAATGTAAGATTATTTGAACTAGGCTATAGGGCTAGTTCAACTCTAGTGCAAAGTTATTTGTACAAGCTTATAGAGCTAGTTCAACTCTAGTGTAAAATTATTTGTACAAGCTTATAGAGCTAGTTCAACTCTAGTGTAAGATTATTTGAACTAGCTTATAGGGCTAGTTAAACTCTAGTGTAAGATTATTTGAACTAGCTTATAGGGCTAGTTCAACTCTAGTGTAAAATTATTTGTACAAGCTTATAGAGCTAGTTCAACTCTAGTGTAAAATTATTTTTACTAGGCTATAGAGCTAGTTCAACTCTAGTGTAAAGTTGTTTGAACTAGCTTATAGAGCTAGTTCAACTCTAGTGTAAAATTATTTGTACTAGGCTATAGAGCTAGTTCAACTCTAGTGTAAGATTATTTGAACTAGCTAATAGAGCTAGTTCGACTCTAGTGTAAAATTATTTGTATAAGCTTATAGAGCTAGTTCAACTCTAGTGTAAGATTATTTGAACTAGGCTATAGGGCTAGTTCAACTCTAGTGCAAAATTATTTGTACAAGCTTATAGAGCTAGTTCAACTCTAGTGTCAAATTATTTGTACTAGGCTATAGGTCTAGTTCAAATGTAGTGTAAAATTATTTGAACTAGCTTATAGAGCTAGTTCAACTCTAGTGTAAAATTATTTGAATTAGCTTATAGAGCTAGTTCAACTCTAGTGTAAAATTATTTGAACTAGCTTATAGAGCTAGTTCAACTCTAGTGTAAAATTATTTGTACTAGGCTATAGAGCTAGTTCAACTCTAGTGTAAAATTATTTGAACTAGCTAATAGAGCTAGTTCGACTCTAGTGTAAAATTATTTGTATAAGCTTATAGAGCTAGTTCAACTCTAGTGTAAGATTATTTGAACTAGGCTATAGAGCTAGTTCAAATCTAGTGTAAAATTATTTGTACAAGCTTATAGAGCTAGTTCAACTCTAGTGTAAAATTATTTGAACTAGCTAATAGAGCTAGTTCGACTCTAGTGTAAAATTATTTGTATAAGCTTATAGAGC
>NW_025228353.1:9856-10544 GCF_018294505.1 Triticum aestivum | reverse complement strand
TATAGAGCTAGTTCAACTCTAGTGTAAAATTATTTGTACAAGTTTATGGAGCTAGTTCAACTCTAGTGTAAAATTATTTGTACTAGGCCATAGAGCTAGTTCAACTCTACTGTAAAATTATTTGAACTAGCTTATAGAGCTAGTTCAACTCTAGTGTGAAATTATTTGTACTAGCTTATAGAGCTAGTTCAACTCTAGTGTAAAATTATTTGTACTAGGCTATAGAGCTAGTTAAACTCTAATGTAAAATTATTTGAACTAGCTAATAGAGCTAGTTCGACTCAAGTGTAAAATTATTTGTACAAGCTTATAGAGCTAGTTCAACTCTAGTGTAAGATTATTTGAACTAGCTTATAGGGCTAGTTCAACTCTAGTGTAAAATTATTTGTACAAGCTTATAGAGCTAGTTCAACTCTAGTGTAAAATTATTTTTTCTAGGCTATAGAGCTAGTTCAACTCTAGTGTAAAGTTGTTTGAACTAGCTTATAGAGCTAGTTCAACTCTAGTGTAAAATTATTTGTACTAGGCTATAGAGCTAGTTCAACTCTAGTGTAAAATTATTTGAACTAGCTAATAGAGCTAGTTCGACTCTAGTGTAAAATTATTTGTATAAGCTTATAGAGCTAGTTCAACTCTAGTGTAAGATTATTTGAACTAGGCTATAGGGCTAGTTCAACTCTAGTGCAAA
>NW_025228353.1:4540-6481 GCF_018294505.1 Triticum aestivum | reverse complement strand
ATAGAGCTAGTTCAACTCTACTGTAAAATTATTTGAACTAGCTTATAGAGCTAGTTCAACTCTAGTGTGAAATTATTTGTACTAGCTTATAGAGCTAGTTCAACTCTAGTGTAAAATTATTTGTACTAGGCTATAGAGCTAGTTAAACTCTAATGTAAAATTATTTGAACTAGCTAATAGAGCTAGTTCGACTCAAGTGTAAAATTATTTGTACAAGCTTATAGAGCTAGTTCAACTCTAGTGTAAGATTATTTGAACTAGCTTATAGGGCTAGTTCAACTCTAGTGTAAAATTATTTGTACAAGCTTATAGAGCTAGTTCAACTCTAGTGTAAAATTATTTTTTCTAGGCTATAGAGCTAGTTCAACTCTAGTGTAAAGTTGTTTGAACTAGCTTATAGAGCTAGTTCAACTCTAGTGTAAAATTATTTGTACTAGGCTATAGAGCTAGTTCAACTCTAGTGTAAAATTATTTGAACTAGCTAATAGAGCTAGTTCGACTCTAGTGTAAAATTATTTGTATAAGCTTATAGAGCTAGTTCAACTCTAGTGTAAGATTATTTGAACTAGGCTATAGGGCTAGTTCAACTCTAGTGCAAAATTATTTGTACAAGCTTATAGAGCTAGTTCAACTCTAGTGTAAAATTATTTGTACAAGCTTATAGAGCTAGTTCAACTCTAGTGTAAGATTATTTGAACTAGCTTATAGGGCTAGTTCAACTCTAGTGTAAGATTATTTGAACTAGCTTATAGGGCTAGTTCAACTCTAGTGTAAAATTATTTGTACAAGCTTATAGAGCTAGTTCAACTCTAGTGTAAAATTATTTTTACTAGGCTATAGAGCTAGTTCAACTCTAGTGTAAAGTTGTTTGAACTAGCTTATAGAGCTAGTTCAACTCTAGTGTAAAATTATTTGTACTAGGCTATAGAGCTAGTTCAACTCTAGTGTAAAATTATTTGAACTAGCTAATAGAGCTAGTTCGACTCTAGTGTAAAATTATTTGTATAAGCTTATAGAGCTAGTTCAACTCTAGTGTAAGATTATTTGAACTAGGCTATAGGGCTAGTTCAACTCTAGTGCAAAATTATTTGTACAAGCTTATAGAGCTAGTTCAACTCTAGTGTCAAATTATTTGTACTAGGCTATAGAGCTAGTTCAACTCTAGTGTAAAATTATTTGAACTCGCTTATAGAGCTAGTTCAACTCTAGTGTAAAATATTTGTACTAGACTATAGAGCTAGTTCAACTCTAGTGTAAAATTATTTGTACAAGCTTATAAAGCTTGTTCAACTCTAGTGTAAAATTATTTGAACTAGCTTATAGAGCTAGTTCAACTCTAGTTTAAAATTATTTGTACTAGGCTATAGAGCTAGTTCAACTCTAGTGTAAAATTAATTGAACTAGCTAATAGAGCTAGTTCGACTCTAGTGTAAAATTATTTGTATAAGCTTATAGAGCTAGTTCAACTCTAGTGTAAGATTATTTGAACTAGGCTATAGAGCTAGTTCAAATCTAGTGTAAAATTATTTGAACTAGCTTATAGATCTAGTTCAACTCTAGTGTAAAATTATTTGAATTAGCTTATAGAGCTAGTTCAACTCTAGTGTAAAATTATTTGAACTAGCTTATAGAGCTAGTTCAACTCTAGTGTAAAATTATTTGTACTAGGCTATAGAGCTAGTTCAACTCTAGTGTAAAATTATTTGAACTAGCTAATAGAGCTAGTTCGACTCTAGTGTAAAATTATTTGTATAAGCTTATAGAGCTAGTTCAACTCTAGTGTAAGATTATTTGAACTAGGCTATAGAGCTAGTTCAAATCTAGTGTAAAATTATTTGTACAAGCTTATAGAGCTAGTTCAACTCTAGTGTAAAATTATTTGAACTAGCTAATAGAGCTAGTTCGACTCTAGTGTAAAATTATTTGTATAAGCTTATAGAG
>NW_025228353.1:3842-4530 GCF_018294505.1 Triticum aestivum | reverse complement strand
TATAGAGCTAGTTCAACTCTAGTGTAAAATTATTTGTACAAGTTTATGGAGCTAGTTCAACTCTAGTGTAAAATTATTTGTACTAGGCCATAGAGCTAGTTCAACTCTACTGTAAAATTATTTGAACTAGCTTATAGAGCTAGTTCAACTCTAGTGTGAAATTATTTGTACTAGCTTATAGAGCTAGTTCAACTCTAGTGTAAAATTATTTGTACTAGGCTATAGAGCTAGTTAAACTCTAATGTAAAATTATTTGAACTAGCTAATAGAGCTAGTTCGACTCAAGTGTAAAATTATTTGTACAAGCTTATAGAGCTAGTTCAACTCTAGTGTAAGATTATTTGAACTAGCTTATAGGGCTAGTTCAACTCTAGTGTAAAATTATTTGTACAAGCTTATAGAGCTAGTTCAACTCTAGTGTAAAATTATTTTTTCTAGGCTATAGAGCTAGTTCAACTCTAGTGTAAAGTTGTTTGAACTAGCTTATAGAGCTAGTTCAACTCTAGTGTAAAATTATTTGTACTAGGCTATAGAGCTAGTTCAACTCTAGTGTAAAATTATTTGAACTAGCTAATAGAGCTAGTTCGACTCTAGTGTAAAATTATTTGTATAAGCTTATAGAGCTAGTTCAACTCTAGTGTAAGATTATTTGAACTAGGCTATAGGGCTAGTTCAACTCTAGTGCAAA
>NW_025228353.1:1858-2795 GCF_018294505.1 Triticum aestivum | reverse complement strand
TATAGAGCTAGTTCAACTCTAGTGTAAAATTATTTGTACAAGCTTATAAAGCTTGTTCAACTCTAGTGTAAAATTATTTGAACTAGCTTATAGAGCTAGTTCAACTCTAGTGTAAAATTATTTGTACTAGGCTATAGAGCTAGTTCAACTCTAGTGTAAAATTATTTGAACTAGCTAATAGAGCTAGTTCGACTCTAGTGTAAAATTATTTGTATAAGCTTATAGAGCTAGTTCAACTCTAGTGTAAGATTATTTGAACTAGGCTATAGAGCTAGTTCAAATCTAGTGTAAAATTATTTGTACAAGCTTATAGAGCTAGTTCAACTCTAGTGTAAAATTATATGAACTAGCTAATAGAGCTAGTTCGACTCTAGTGTAAAATTATTTGTATAAGCTTATAGAGATAGTTCAACTCTAGTGTAAGATTATTTGAACTAGGCTATAGAGCTAGTTCAACTCTAGTGTAAAATTATTTGTACATGCTGATAGAGCTAGTTCAACTCTAGTGTAAAATTATATGAACTAGCTAATAGAGCTAGTTCGACTCTAGTGTAAAATTATTTGTATAAGCTTATAGAGATAGTTCAACTCTAGTGTAAGATTATTTAAACTAGGCTATAGAGCTAGTTCAACTCTAGTGTAAAATTATTTGTACATGCTGATAGAGCTAGTTCAACTCTAGTGTAAAATTATTTGTACTAGGCCATAGAGCTAGTTCAACTCTAATGTAAAATTATTTGAACTAGCTTATAGAGCTAGTTCAACTCTAGTGTAAAATTATTTGTACTAGCCTATAGAGCTAGTTAAACTCTAGTGTAAAATTATTTGAACTAGCTAATAGAGCTAGTTCGACTCAAGTGTAAAATTATTTGTACAAGCTTATAGAGCTAGTTCAACTCTAGTGTAAGATTATTTGAACTAGCTTATAGGGCTAGTT
>NW_025228353.1:0-627 GCF_018294505.1 Triticum aestivum | reverse complement strand
AGAGCTAGTTCAACTCTAGTGTAAAATTATTTGTACTAGGCTATAGAGATAGTTAAACTCTAATGTAAAATTATTTGAACTATCTAATAGAGCTAGTTCGACTCAAGTGTAAAATTATTTGTACAAGCTTATAGAGCTAGTTCAACTCTAGTGTAAGATTATTTGAACTAGCTTATAGGGCTAGTTCAACTCTATTGTAAAATTATTTGTACAAGCTTATAGAGCTAGTTCAACTCTAGTGTAAAATTAGTTGTACTAGGCTATAGAGCTAGTTCAACTCTAGTGTAAAGTTGTTTGAACTAGCTTATAGAGCTAGTTCAACTCTAGTGTAAAATTATTTGTACAAGCTTATAGAGCTAGTTCAACTCTAGTGTAAAATTATTTGTACTAGGCTATAGAGCTAGTTCAACTCTAGTGTAAAATTATTTGAACTCGCTTATAGAGCTAGTTTAACTCTAGTGTAAAATTATTTGTACTAGACTATAGAGCTAGTTCAACTCTAGTGTAAAATTATTTGTACAAGCTTATAAAGCTTGTTCAACTCTAGTGTAAAATTATTTGAACTAGCTTATAGAGCTAGTTCAACTCTAGTGTAAAATTATTTGTACTAGGCCATAGAGCTAGTTC
>NW_025228352.1:69280-70040 GCF_018294505.1 Triticum aestivum | reverse complement strand
TTCATTTGTAGTGCTTTTCAATTTCAGGGTCTTATAGCTGAAAAAATCAGTAAATGCATGAAAAATAACAAATGAAGTCGGAAAGGGTTGAAACTTGATGATGTGGCTTTGAATGGTGCATTTTGAACACAGAAAAAGTATGGAGTTCAAATAAGTTCAAAAAAATGAAATCCCTTTTGTAACAGACGAGTTTCCGTATGAAACCCTGATACTTCGAAAGAGATTGTCCGTTTTGTACACGAAGTGCATCCAGTTTTTGCCGTAAGCCTCTCTACTTTCTTGCAGATGCTATGTGGGTGAAATGATGATACCATGCCAACTTTTAACCTTTTAAGAGTTCATTTGTAGTGCTTTTCAATTTCAGGGTCTTATAGCTGAAAAAAAATCAGTAAATGCATGAAAAATAACAAATGAAGTCAGAAAGGGTTGAAAATTGATGATGTGGCTTTGAATGGTGCATTTTGAACACAGAAAAAGTATGGAGTTCAAATAAGTTCAGAAAAATGAAATCCCTTTTGTAACAGACGAGTTTCCGTATGAAACGCTGATACTTCGAAAGAGATTGTCCGTTTTGTACACGATCCAGTTTTTGCCGTAAGCCTCTCTACTTTCTTGCACATGCTATGTGGGTGAAATGATGATACCATGCCAACTTTCAACCTTTTTCAGAGTTCATTTGTAGTGCCTTTCAATTTCAGGGTCTTATAACTGAAAAAATCAGTAAATGCATGAGAAATAACAAATGAAGTCAGAAAGGGTT
>NW_025228352.1:68455-68953 GCF_018294505.1 Triticum aestivum | reverse complement strand
GAAGTCAGAAATGGTTGAAAATTGATGATGTGGCTTTGAATGGTGCATTTTGAACACAGAAAAAGTATGGAGTTCAAATAAGTTCAAAAAAATGAAATCCCTTTTGTAACAGACGAGTTTCCGTATGAAACCCTGATACTTCAAAAGAGATTGTCCGTTTTGTACACGAAGTGCATCCAATTTTTGCCGTAACCCTCTCTCCTTTCTTGCACATGCTATGTGGGTGAAATGATGATACCATGCCAACTTTTAACCTTTTCATAGTTCATTTGTAGTGCTTTTCAATTTCAGGGTCTTATAGCTGGAAAAAAATCAGTAAATGCATGAAAAATAACAAATGAAGTCAGAAATGGTTGAAAATTGATGATGTGGCTTTGAATGGTGCATTTTGAACACAGAAAAAGCATGGAGTTCAAATAAGTTCAAAAAAATAAAATCCCTTTTGTAACATACGAGTTTCCGTATGAAACCCTGATACTTCGAAAGAGATTGTCCGTT
>NW_025228352.1:62414-63713 GCF_018294505.1 Triticum aestivum | reverse complement strand
AAAAAATGAAATCCCTTTTGTAACAGACGAGTTTCCGTAAGAAACCCTGATACTTCGAAAGAGATTGTCCGTTTTGTACACAAAGTGCATCCAGTTTTTGCCGTAAGACTCTCTACTTTCTTGCACATTCTATGTGGGTGAAATGATCATACCATGCCAACTTTTAACCTTTTCAGAGTTCATTTGTAGTGCTTTTCAATTTCAGGGTCTTATAGCTGAAAAAAATCAGTAAATGCATGAAAAATAACAAATGAAATCAGAAATGGTTGAAAATTGATGATGTGGCTTTGAATGGTGCATTTTGAACACAGAAAAAGTATGGAGTTCAAATAAGTTCAAAAAAAGAAAATACCTTTTGTAACATACCAGTTTCCGTATGAAACCCTGATACTTCGAAAGAGATTGTCCGTTTGGTACACGAAGTGCATCCAATTTTTGCCGTAAGCCTCTCTACTTTCTTGCACATGCTATGTGGGTGAAATGATGATACCATGCCAACTTTTAACCTTTTCAGAGTTCATTTGTAGTGCTTTTCAATTTCAGGGTCTTATAGCTGAAAAAATCAGTAAATGCATGAAAAATAACAAATGAAGTCAGAAATGGTTGAAAATTGATGATGTGGCTTTGAATGGTGCATTTTGAACACAGAAAAAGTATGGAGTTCAAATAAGTTCAAAAAAATGAAATCCCTTTTGTAACAGACGAGTTTCCGTATGAAACCCTGATACGTCGAAAGAGATTGTCCGTTTTGTACACGAAGTGCATCCAGTTTTTGCCGTAAGCCTCTCTACTCTCTTGCACATGCTATGTGGGTGAATGATGATACCATGCCAACTTTTAACCTTTTCAGAGTTCATTTGTAGTGCTTTTCAATTTCAGGGTCTTATAGCTGGAAAAAATCAGTAAATGCATGAAAAATAACAAATGAAGTCAGAAAGGGTTGAAAATTGATGATGTGGCTTTGAATGGTGCATTTTGAACACAGAAAAAGCATGGAGTTCAAATAAGTTCAAAAAAATGAAATCCCTTTTGTAACAGACGAGTTTCCGTATGAAACCCTGATACTTCGAAAGAGATTGTCCGTTTTGTACACAAAGTGCATCCAGTTTTTGCCGTAAGACTCTCTACTTTCTTCCACATTCTATGTGGGTGAAATGATGATACCATGCCAACTTTTAACCTTTTCAGAGTTCATTTGTAGTGCTTTTCAATTTCAGGGTCTTATAGCTGAAAAAAAATCAGTAAATGCATGAAAAATAACAAATGAAGTCAGAAATGGTTGAAAATTGATGATGTGGC
>NW_025228352.1:61081-62404 GCF_018294505.1 Triticum aestivum | reverse complement strand
AATGGTGCAATTTGAACATAGACAAACTATGGAGTTCAAATAAGTTCAAGAAAATGAAATCCCTTTGTAACAGACGTGTTTCCGTATGAAACCCTGATACTTCGAAAGAGATTGTCCGTTTTTACACGAAGTGCATCCAGTTTTTGCCGTAAGCCTCTCTACGTTCTTGCACATGCTATGTGGGTGAAACGATGACACCATGCCAACTTTCAACCTTTTCAGAGTTCATTTGTAGTGCTTTTCAATTTCAGGGTCTTATAGCTCAAAAAATAAATAAATGCATGAAAAATAACAAATGAAGTCAGAAAGGGTTGAAAATTGATGATGTGGCTTTGAATGGTGCATTTTGAACACAGAAAAACTATGAAGTTCAAATAAGTTCAAGAAAATGAAATCCGTTTGTAACAGACGAGTTTCCATATGAAACCCTGATACTTCGAAAGAGATTGTCGGTTTTGTGCACGAAGTGCATCCAGTTTTTGTCGTAAGCCTCTCTACTTTCTTGAACATGCTATGTGGGTGAAATGATGACACCATGCCAACTTTCAACCTTTTCAGAGTTCATTTGTAGTGCTTTTCAATTTCAGGGTCTTATAGCTCAAAAAATCAGTAAATGCATGAAAAATAACAAATGAAGTCAGAAAGGGTTGAAAATTGATGATGTGGGTTTGAATGGTGTATTTTGAACACAGAAAAACTATGGAGTTCAAATAAGTTCAAGAAAATGAAATCCCTTTGTAACAAACGAGTTTCCGTATGAAACCTTGATACTTCGAAAGAGATTGTCCGTTTTGTACACGAAGTGCATCCAGTTTTTGCCGTAAGCCTCTCTACTTTATTGCACATGCTATGTGCGTGAAATGATGACACCATGCCAACTTTCAACCTTTTCAGAGTTCATTTGTAGTGCTTTTCAATTTCAGGGTTTTATAGCTCAAAAAAATCAGTAAATGCATGAAAATAACAAATGAAGTCAGAAAGGGTTGAAAATTGATGATGTGGCTTTGAATGGTGCATTTTGAACACAGAAAAACTATGGAGTTCAAATAAGTTCAAGAAAATGAAATCCGTTTGTAACAGACGAGTTTTCATATGAAACCCTGATACTTCGAAAGAGATTGTCCGTTTTGTACACGAAGTGCATCCAGTTTTTGTCGTAAGCCTCTCTACTTTCTTGCACATGCTATGTGGGTGAAATGATGACACCATGGCAACTTTCAACCTTTTCAGAGTTCATTTGTAGTGCTTTTCAATTTCAGGGTCTTATAGCTCAAAAAAATCAGTAAATGCATGAAAAATAACAAATGAAGTCAGAAAGGGTTG
>NW_025228352.1:53848-56645 GCF_018294505.1 Triticum aestivum | reverse complement strand
CAGAAAGGGTTGGAAATTGATGATGTGGGTTTGAATGGTGCACTTTGAACACAGAAAAACTATGGAGTTCAAATAAGGTAAACAAAATGAAATCCCTTTGTAACAAACGAGTTTCCGTATGAAACCCTGATACTTCGAAAGAGATTGTCAGTTTTGTACATGAAGTGCATCCAGTTTTTGCCGTAAGCCTCTCTACTTTCTTGAACATGCTATGTGGGTGAAATGATGACACCATGCGTACTTTGAACCTTTTCAGAGTTCATTTGTAGTGCTTTTCAATTTCAGGGTCTTATAGCTCAAAAAAATCAGTAAATGCATGAAAAATAACAAATGAAGTCAGAAAGGGTTGAAAATTGATGATGTGGATTTGAATGGTGCAATTTGAACATAGACAAACTATGGAGTTCAAATAAGTTCAAGAAAATGAAATTCCTTTGTAACAGACGAGTTTCCGTATGAAACCCTGATACTTCGAAAGAGATTGTCCGTTTTGTACACGAAGTGCATCCAGTTTTTGCCGTAAGCCTCTCTACTTTCTTGCACATGCTATGTGGGTGAAACGATGACACCATGCCAACTTTCAACCTTTTCAGAGTTCATTTGTAGTGCTTTTCAATTTCAGGGTCTTATAGCTCAAAAAATAAATAAGTGCATGAAAAATAACAAATGAAGTCAGAAAGGGTTGAAAATTGATGATGTGGCTTTGAATGGTGCATTTTGAACACAGAAAAACTATGAAGTTCAAATAAGTTCAAGAAATGAAATCCGTTTGTAACAGACGAGTTTCCATATGAAACCCTGATACTTCGAAAGAGATTGTCCGTTTTGTGCACGAAGTGCATCCAGTTTTTGTCGTAAGCCTCTCTACTTTCTTGAACATGCTATGTGGGTGAAATGATGACACCATGCCAACTTTCAACCTTTTCAAAGTTCATTTGTGGTGCTTTTCAATTTCAGGGTCTTATAGCTCAAAAAAATCAGTAAATGCATTAAAAATAACAAATGAAGTCAGAAAGGGTTGAAAATTGATGATGTGGGTTTGAATGGTCTATTTTGAACACAAAAAAACTATGGAGTTCAAATAAGTTCAAGAAAATGAAATTCCTTTGTAACAAACGAGTTTCCGTATGAAACCTTGATACTTCAAAAGTGATTGTCCGTTTTGTACACGAAGTGCATCCAGTTTTTGCTGTAAGCCTCTCTACTTTATTGCACATGCTATGTGGGTGAAATAATGACACCATGCTAACTTTCAACCTTTTCAGAGTTCATTTGTAGTGCTTTTCAATTTCAGGGTCTTATAGTTCAAAAAAGTCTGTAAATGCATGAAAAATAACAAATGAAGTCAGAAAGGGTTGAAAATTGATGATGTGGCTTTGAATGGTGCATTTTGAACACAGAAAAACTATGGAGTTCAAATAAGGTCAACAAAATGAAATCCCTTTGTAACAAACGAGTTTCCATATGAAACCCTGATACTTCGAAAGAGATTGTCCGTTTTGTACATGAAGTGCATCCAGTTTTTGTCGTAAGCCTCTCTACTTTCTTGCACATGCTATGTGGGTGAAATGATGACACCATGGCAACTTTCAACCTTTTCAGAGTTCATTTGTAGTGCTTTTCAATTTCAGGGTCTTATAGCTCAAAAAAAATCAGTAAATGCATGAAAAATAACAAATGAAGTCAGAAAGGGTTGAAAATTGATGATGTGGGTCTGAATAGTGCATTTTGAACACAGAAAAACTAAGGAGTTCAAATAAGGTCAAGAAAATGAAATCCCTTTGTAACAAACGAGTTTCCGTATGAAACCCTGATACTTCGAAAGAGATTGTCCGTTTTGTACACGAAGTGCATCCAGTTTTTGCCGTAAGCCTCTCTACTTTCTTGCACATGCTATGTGGGTGAAACGATGAAACCATGCCAACTTTCAACCTTTTCAGAGTTCATTTGTAGTGCTTTTCAATTTCAGGGTCTTATAGCTCAAAAAATAAATAAATGCATGAAAAATAACAAATGAAGTCAGAAAGGGTTGAAAATTGATGATGTGGCTTTGAATGGTGCATTTTGAACACAGAAAAACTATGAAGTTCAAATAAGTTCAAGAAAATGAAATCCGTTTGTAACAGACGAGTTTCCATATGAAACCCTGATACTTCGAAAGAGATTGTCCGTTTTGTGCACGAAGTGCATCCAGTTTTTGTCGTAAGCCTCTCTAATTTCTTGAACATGCTATGTGGGTGAAATGATGACACCATGCCAACTTTCAACCTTTTCAAAGTTCATTTGTAGTGCTTTTCAATTTCAGGGTCTTATAGCTCAAAAAAATCAGTAAATGCATGAAAAATAACAAATGAAGTCAGAAAGGGTTGAAAATTGATGATGTGGGTTTGAATGGTCTATTTTGAACACAAAAAACTATGGAGTTCAAATAAGTTCAAGAAAATGAAATCCCTTTGTAACAAACGAGTTTCCGTATGAAACCTTCATACTTCAAAAGTGATTGTCCGTTTTGTACACGAAGTGCATCCAGTTTTTGCTGTAAGCCTCTCTACTTTATTGCACATGCTATTTGGGTGAAATAATGACACCATGCTAACTTTCAACCTTTTCAGAGTTCATTTGTGGTGCTTTTCAATTTCAGGGTCTTATAGTTCAAAAAAGTCTGTAAATGCATGAAAAATAACAAATGAAGTCAGAAAGGGTTGAAAATTGATGATGTGGCTTTGAATGGTGCATTTTGAACACAGAAAAACTATGGAGTTCAAATAAGGTCAACAAAATGAAATCCCTTTGTAAC
>NW_025228352.1:51106-52173 GCF_018294505.1 Triticum aestivum | reverse complement strand
TCTACTTTCTTGCACATGCTATGTGGGTGAAACGATGAAACCATGCCATCTTTCAACCTTTTCAGAGTTCATTTGTAGTGCTTTTCAATTTCAGGGTCTTATTGCTCAAAAAATAATAAAATGCATGAAAAATAACAAATGAAGTCAGAAAGGGTTGAAAATTGATGATGTGGCTTTGAATGGTGCATTTTGAACACAGAAAAACTATGAAGTTCAAATAAGTTCAAGAAAATGAAATCCGTTTGTAACAGACGAGTTTCCATATGAAACCCTGATACTTCGAAAGAGATTGTCCGTTTTGTACATGAAGTGCATCCAGTTTTTGTCGTAAGCCTCTTTACTTTCTTGCACATGCTATGTGGGTGAAATGATGACACCATGGCAACTTTCAACCTTTTCAAAGTTCATTTGTAGTGCTTTTCAATTTCAGGGTCTTATAGCTCAAAAAAATCAGTAAATGCATGAAAAATAACAAATGAAGTCAGAAAGGGTTGAAAATTGATGACGTGGGTTTGAATGGTCTATTTTGAACACAAAAAAACTATGGAGTTCAAATAAGTTCAAGAAAATGAAATCCCTTTGTAACAAACGAGTTTCCGTATGAAACCTTGATACTTCAAAAGTGATTGTCCGTTTTGTACACGAAGTGCATCCAGTTTTTGCTGTAAGCCTCTCTACTTTATTGCACATGCTATGTGGGTGAAATAATGACACCATGCTAACTTTCAACCTTTTCAGAGTTCATTTGTAGTGCTTTTCAATGTCAGGGTCTTATAGTTCAAAAAAGTCTGTAAATGCATGAAAAATAACAACTGAAGTCAGAAAGGGTTGAAAATTGATGATGTGGCTTTGAATGGTGCATTTTGAACACAGAAAAACTATGGAGTTCAAATAAGGTCAACAAAATGAAATCCCTTTGTAACAAACGAGTTTCCATATGAAACCCTGATACTTCGAAAGAGATTGTCCGTTTTGTACACGAAGTGCATCCAGTTTTTGTCGTAAGCCTCTCTACTTTCTTACACATGCTATGTGGGTGAAATGATGACACCATGGCAACTTTCAAC
>NW_025228352.1:49654-51096 GCF_018294505.1 Triticum aestivum | reverse complement strand
TTGATGATGTGGCTTTCAATGGTGCATTTTGAACACAGAAAAACTATGGAGTTCAAATAAGTTCAAGAAAATGAAATCCGTTTGTAACAGACGATTTTCATATGAAACCCTGATACTTCGAAAGAGATTGTCCGTTTTGTACACGAAGTGCATCCAGTTTTTGCCGTAAGCCTCTCTACTTTCTTGAACATGCTATGTGGGTGAAATGATGACACCATGCCAACTTTCAACCTTTTCAGAGTTCATTTGTAGTGCTTTTCAATTTCAGGGTCTTATAGCTCAAAAAAATCAGTAAATGCATGAAAAATAACAAATGAAGTCAGAAAGGGTTGAAAATTGATGATGTGGGTCTGAATAGTGCATTTTGAACACAGAAAAACTAAGGAGTTCAAATAAGGTCAAGAAAATGAAATCCCTTTGTAACAAACGAGTTTCCGTATGAAACCCTGATACTTCGAAAGAGATTGTCCGTTTTGTACACGAAGTGCATCCAGTTTTTGCCGTAAGCCTCTCTACTTTCTTGCACATGCTATGTGGGTGAAACGATGACACCATGCCAACTTTCAACATTTTCAGAGTTCATTTGTAGTGCTTTTCAATTTCAGGGTCTTATAGCTCAAAAAATAAATAAATGCATGAAAAATAACAAATGAAGTCAGAAAGGGTTGAAAATTGATGATGTGGCTTTGAATGGTGCATTTTGAACACAGAAAAACTATGAAGTTCAAATAAGTTCAAGAAAATGAAATCCGTTTGTAACAGACGAGTTTCCATATGAAACACTGATACTTCCAAAGAGATTGTCCGTTTTGTGCACGAAGTGCATCCAGTTTTTGTCGTAAGCCTCTCTACTTTCTTGAACATGCTATGTGGGTGAAATGATGACACCATGCCAACTTTCAACCTTTTCAGAGTTCATTTGTAGTGCTTTTCAATTTCAGGGTCTTATAGCTCAAAAAATCAGTAAATGCATGAAAAATAACAAATGAAGTCAGAAAGGGTTGAAAATTGATGATGTGGGTTTGAATGGTGTATTTTGAACACAGAAAAACTATGGAGTTCAAATAAGTTCAAGAAAATGAAATCCCTTTGTAACAAACGAGTTTCCGTATGAAACCTTGATACTTCGAAAGAGATTGTCCGTTTTGTACACGAAGTGCATCCAGTTTTTGCCGTAAGCCTCTCTACTTTATTGCACATGCTATGTGCGTGAAATGATGACACCATGCCAACTTTCAACCTTTTCAGAGTTCATTTGTAGTGCTTTTCAATTTCAAGGTTTTATAGCTCAAAAAAATCAGTAAATGCATGAAAATAACAAATGAAGTCAGAAAGGGTTGAAAATTGATGATGTGGCTTTGAATGGTGCATTTTGAACACAGAAAAACTATGGAGTTCAAATAAGTTCAAGAAAATGAAATCCGTTTGTAATAGACGAGTTT
>NW_025228352.1:48726-49644 GCF_018294505.1 Triticum aestivum | reverse complement strand
CTGGAAAAAATCAGTAAATGCATGAAAAATAACAAATGAAGTCAGAAAGGGTTGAAAATTGATGATGTGGCTTTGAATGGTGCATTTTGAACACAGAAAAAGTATGGAGTTCAAATAAGTTCAAAAAAATGAAATCCCTTTTGTAACAGACGAGTTTCCGTATGAAACCCTGATACTTCGAAAGAGATTGTCCGTTTTGTACACGAAGTGCATCCAGTTTTTGCCGTAACCCTCTCTCCTTTCTTGCACATGCTATGTGGGTGAAATGATGATACCATGCCAACTTTTAACCTTTTCATAGTTCATTTGTAGTGCTTTTCAATTTCAGGGTCTTATAGCTGGAAAAAATCAGTAAATGCATGAAAAATAACAAATGAAGTCAGAAATGGTTGAAAATTGATGATGTGGCTTTGAATGGTGCATTTTGAACACAGAAAAATCATGGAGTTCAAATAAGTTCAAAAAAATAAAATCCCTTTTGTAACATACGAGTTTCCATATGAAACCCTGATACTTCGAAAGAGATTGTCCGTTTTGTACACGAAGTGCATCCAGTTTTTGCCGTAAGCCTATCTACTCTCTTGCACATGCTATGTGGGTGAAATGATGATACCATGCCAACTTTTAACCTTTTCAGAGTTCATTTGTAGTGCTTTTCAATTTCAGGGTCTTATAACTGAAAAAATCAGTAAGTGCATGAAAAAGAACAAATGAAGTCAGAAAGGGTTGGAATTGATGATGTGGCTTTGAATGGTGCATTTTGAACACAGAAAAAGTATGGAGTTCAAATAAGTTCAAAAAAATTAAATCCCTTTTGTAACAGACGAGTTTCCGTATGAAACCCTGATACGTCGAAAGAGATTGTCCGTTTTGTACACGAAGTGCATCCAGTTTTTGCCGTAAGCCTCTCTACTCTCT
>NW_025228352.1:47230-48695 GCF_018294505.1 Triticum aestivum | reverse complement strand
TCATTTGTAGTGCTTTTCAATTTCAGGGTCTTATAGCTCAAAAAAATCAGCAAATGCATGAAAAATAACAAATGAAGTCAGAAAGGGTTGAAAATTGATGATGTGGATTTGAATGGTGCAATTTGAACATAGACAAACTATGGAGTTCAAATAAGTTCAAGAAAATGAAATCCCTTTGTAACAGACGTGTTTCCGTATGAAACCCTGATACTTCGAAAGAGATTGTCCGTTTTGTACACGAAGTGCATCCAGTTTTTGCCGTAAGCCTCTCTACTTTCTTGCACATGCTATGTGGGTGAAACGATGACACCATGCCAACTTTCAACCTTTTCAGAGTTCATTTGTAGTGCTTTTCAATTTCAGGGTCTTATAGCTCAAGAAATAAATAAATGCATGAAAAATAACAAATGAAGTCAGAAAGGGATGAAAATTGATGATGTGGCTTTGAATGGTGCATTTTGAACACAGAAAAACTATGAAGTTCAAATAAGTTCAAGAAAATGAAATCCGTTTGTAACAGACGAGTTTCCATATGAAACCCTGATACTTCGAAAGAGATTGTCCGTTTTGTGCACGAAGTGCATCCAGTTTTTGTCGTAAGCCTCTCTACTTTCTTGAACATGCTATGTGGGTGAAATGATGACACCATGCCAACTTTCAACCTTTTCAAAGTTCATTTGTAGTGCTTTTCAATTTCAGGGTCTTATAGCTCAAAAAAATCAGTAAATGCATGAAAAATAACAAATGAAGTCAGAAAGGGTTGAAAATTGATGATGTGGGTTTGAATGGTCTATTTTGAACACAAAAAAACTATGGAGTTCAAATAAGTTCAAGAAAATGAAATTCCTTTGTAACAAACGAGTTTCCGTATGAAACCTTGATACTTCAAAAGTGATTGTCCGTTTTGTACACGAAGTGCATCCAGTTTTTGCTGTAAGCCTCTCTACTTTATTGCACATGCTATGTGGGTGAAATAATGACACCATGCTAACTTTCAACCTTTTCAGAGTTCATTTGGTGTGCATTTCAATTTCAGGGTTTTATAGCTCAAAAAAATCAGTCAATGCATGAAAAATAACAAATGAAGTGAGAAAGGGTTGAAAATTGATGATGTGGGTTTGAATGGTGCACTTTGAACACAGAAAAACTATGGAGTTCAAATAAGGTAAACAAAATGAAATCCCTTTGTAACAAACGAGTTTCCGTATGAAACCCTGATACTTCGAAAGAGATTGTGAGTTTTGTACACGAAGTGCATCCAGTTTTTGCCGTAAGCCTCTCTACTTTCTTGAACATGCTATGTGGGTGAAATAATGACACCATGCTAACTTTCAACCTTTTCAGAGTTCATTTGTAGTGCTTTTCAATTTCAGGGTCTTATAGTTCAAAAAAAATCTGTAAATGCATGAAAAATAACAAATGAAGTCAGAAAGGGTTGAAAATTGATGATGTGGCTTTGAATGGT
>NW_025228352.1:45173-47220 GCF_018294505.1 Triticum aestivum | reverse complement strand
AATAAGTTCAAGAAAATGAAATCCCTTTGTAACAAACGAGTTTCCGTATGAAACCTTGATACTTCGAAAGAGATTGTCCGTTTTGTACACGAAGTGCATCCAGTTTTTGCCGTAAGCCTCTCTACTTTATTGCACATGCTATGTGCGTGAAATGATGACACCATGCCAACTTTCAACCTTTTCAGAGTTCATTTGTAGTGCTTTTCAATTTCAAGGTTTTATAGCTCAAAAAAATCAGTAAATGCATGAAAATAACAAATGAAGTCAGAAAGGGTTGAAAATTGATGATGTGGCTTTGAATGGTGCATTTTGAACACAGAAAAACTATGGAGTTCAAATAAGTTCAAGAAAATGAAATCCGTTTGTAATAGACGAGTTTCCATATGAAACCCTGATACTTCGAAAGAGATTGTCCGTTTTGTACACGAAGTGCATCCTGTTTTTGTCGTAAGCCTCTCTACTTTCTTGCACATGCTATGTGGGTGAAGTGATGACACCATGGCAACTTTCAACCTTTTCAGAGTTCATTTGTAGTGCTTTTCAATTTCAGGGTCTTATAGCTCAAAAAAATCAGTAAATGCATGAAAAATAACAAATGAAGTCAGAAAGGGTTGAAAATTGATGATGTGGGTTTGAATGGTGCACTTTGAACACAGAAAAACTATGGAGTTCAAATAAGGTAAACAAAATGAAATCCCTTTGTAACAAACGAGTTTCCGTATGAAACCCTGATACTTCGACAGAGATTGTCAGTTTTATACATGAAGTGCATCCAGTTTTTGCCGTAAGCCTCTCTACTTTCTTGAACATGCTATGTGGGTGAAATGATGACCCCATGCCAACTTTCAACCTTTTCAGAGTTCATTTGTAGTGCTTTTCAATTTCAGGGTCTTATAGCTCAAAAAAATCAGTAAATGCATGAAAAATAACAAATGAAGTCAGAAAGGCTTGAAAATTGATGATGTGGCTTTGAATGGTGCATTTTGAACATGGAAAAACTATGGAGTTCAAATAAGTTCAAGAAAATGAAATCCATTTGTAACAGACGAGTTTCCATATGAAACCCTGATACTTCGAAAGAGATTGTCCGTTTTGTACACAAAGTGCATCCAGTTTTTGCCGTAAGCCTCTCTACTTTCTTGAACATGCTATGTGGGTGAAATGATGACACCATGCCAACTTTCAACCTTTTCAGAGTTCATTTGTAGTGCTTTTCAATTTCAGGGTCTTATAGCTCAAAAAAATCAGTAAATGCATGAAAAATAACAAATGAAGTCAGAAAGGGTTGAAAATTGATGATGTGGGTTTGAATGGTGTATTTTGAATACAGAAAAACTATGGAGTTCAAATAAGTTCAAGAAAATGAAATCCCTTTGTAACAAATGAGTTTCCGTATGAAACCTTGATACTTCGAAAGAGATTGTCCGTTTTGTACACGAAGTGCATCCAGTTTTTGCCGTAAGCCTCTCTACTTTATTGCACATGCTATGTGCGTGAAATGATGACACCATGCCAACTTTCAACCTTTTCAGAGTTCATTTGTAGTGCTTTTCAATTTCAGGGTTTTATAGCTCAAAAAAATCAGTAAATGCATGAAAATAACAAATGAAGTCAGAAAGGGTTGAAAATTGATGATGTGGCTTTCAATGGTGCATTTTGAACACAGAAAAACTATGGAGTTCAAATAAGTTCAAGAAAATGAAATCCGTTTGTAACAGACGATTTTCATATGAAACCCTGATACTTCGAAAGAGATTGTCCGTTTTGTACACGAAGTGCATCCAGTTTTTGTCGTAAGCCTCTCTACTTTCTTGCACATGCTATGTGGGTGAAATGATGACACCATGGCAACTTTCAACCTTTTCAGAGTTCATTTTTAGTGCTTTTCAATTTCAGGGTCTTATAGCTCAAAAAAATCAGTAAATGCATGAAAAATAACAAATGAAGTCAGAAAGGGTTGAAAATTGATGATGTGGGTTTGAATGGTGCACGTTGAACACAGAAAAACTATGGAGTTCAAATAAGGTAAACAAAATGAAATCCCTTT
>NW_025228352.1:44322-45163 GCF_018294505.1 Triticum aestivum | reverse complement strand
AAAAAAACAGTAAATGCATGAAAAATAACAAATGAAGTCAGAAAGGGTTGAAAATTGATGATGTGGCTTTGAATGGTGCATTTTGAACACAGAAAAACTATGGAGTTCAAATAAGTTTAAAAAATGAAATCCCTTTGTAACAGAAAGTTTCCGTATGAAACCCTGATACTTCGAAAGAGATTGTCCGTTTTGTACACGAAGTGCATCCAGTTTTTGCCGTAAGCCTCTCTACTTTATTGCACATGCTATGTGGGTGAAATGATGATACCATGCCAACTTTCAACCTTTTCAGAGTTCATTTGTACTGCTTTTCAATTTGAGGGTCTTATAGCTCAAAATAATCAGTAAATGCATGAAAAATAACAAATGAAGTCAGAAAGGGTTGAAAATTGATGATGTGGCTTTGAATGGTGCATTTTGAACACAGAAAAACTATGGAGTTCAAATAAGTTCCAAAAAATGAAATCCCTTTGTAACAGACGAGTTTCCGTATGAAACCCTGATACTTCGAAAGAGATTATCCGTTTTGTATGCGAAGTGCATCCAGTTTTTGCCGTAAGCCTCTCTACTTTCTTGCACATGCTATGTGGGTGAAATGATGATACCATGCCAATTTTCAACCTTTTCAGAGTTCATTTGTAGTGCTTTTCAATTTGAGGGTCTTATAGCTAAACAAAAACAGTAAATGCATGAAAAATAACAAATGAAGTCAGAAAGGGTTGAAAATTGATGATGTGGCTTTGAATGGTGCATTTTGAACACAGAAAAACTATGGAGTTCAAATAAGTTCCAAAAAATGAAATCCCTTTGTAACAGACGAGTTTCCGTATGAAACCCTGAT
>NW_025228352.1:42221-44312 GCF_018294505.1 Triticum aestivum | reverse complement strand
AAATAACAAATGAAGTCAGAAAGGGTTGAAAATTGATGATGTGGATTTGAATGGTGCAATTTGAACATAGACAAACTATGGAGTTCAAATAAGTTCAAGAAAATGAAATCCCTTTGTAACAGACGGGTTTCCGTATGAAACCCTGATAATTCGAAAGAGATTGTCCGTTTTGTACACGAAGTGCATCCAGTTTTTGCCGTAAGCCTCTCTACTTTCTTGCACATGCTATGTGGGTGAAACGATGACACCATGCCAACTTTCACCCTTTTCAGAGTTCATTTGTAGTGCTTTTCAATTTCAGGGTTTTATAGCGCAAAAAATAAATAAATGCATGAAAAATAACAAATGAAGTCAGAAAGGGTTGAAAATTGATGATGTGGCTTTGAATGGTGCATTTTGAACACGGAAAAACTTTGAAGTTCAAATAAGTTAAAGTAAATGCATGAAAAATAACAAATGAAGTCAGAAAGGGTTGAAAATTGATGATGTGGCTTTGAATGGTGCATTTTGAACACAGAAAACCTATGGAGTTCAAATAAGTTCAAGAAAATAAAATCCGTTTGTAACAGACGAGTTTCCATATGAAACCCTGATACTTCGAAATAGATTGTCCGTTTTGTACACGAAGTGCATCCAGTTTTTGCCGTAAGCCTCTCTACTTTCTTGCACATGCTATGTGGGTGAAATGATGACACCATGCCAACTTTCAACCTTTTCAGAGTTCATTTGTAGTGCTTTTCAATTTTAGGGTCTTATAGCTCAAAAAAATCAGTAAATGCATGAAAAATAACAAATGAAGTCAGAAAGGGTTGAAAATTGATGATGTGGCTTTGAGTGGTGCATTTTGAACACAAAAAAACTATGAAGTTCAAATAAGTTAAAGTAAATGCATGAAAAATAACAAATGAAGTCAGAAAGGGTTGAAAATTGATGATGTGGCTTTGAATGGTGCATTTTGAACACAGAAAACCTATGGAGTTCAAATAAGTTCAAGAAAATGAAATCCGTTTGTAACAGACGAGTTTTCATATGAAACCCTTATACTTCGAAAGAGATTGTCCGTTTTGTACACGAACTGCATCCAGTTTTTGCCGAAAGCCTCTCTACTTTCTTGCACGTGCTATGTGGTTGAAATGATGACACCATGCCAACTTTCAACATTTTCAGAGTTCATTTGTAGTGCTTTTCAATTTCAGGGTCTTATAGCTCAAAAAAAAATCAGTAAATGCATGAAAAATAACAAATGAAGTCAGAAAGGGTTGAAAATTGATGATGTGGGTTTGAATGGTCTATTTTGAACACAGAAAAACTATGGAGTTCAAATAAGTTCAAGAAAATGAAATCCCTTTGTAACAAACGAGTTTCCGTATGAAACCTTGATACTTCGAAAGAGATTGTCCGTTTTGTGCACGAAGTGCATCCAGTTTTTGCTGTAAGCCTCTCTACTTTATTGCACATGCTATGTGGGCGAAATAATGACACCATGCTAACTTTCAACCTTTTATGAGTTCATTTGTGGTGCTTTTCAATTTCAGGGTCTTATAGCTCAAAAAAACAGTAAATGCATGAAAAATAACAAATGAAGTAAGAAAGGGTTGAAAATTGATGACGTGGCTTTGAATGGTGCATTTTGAACACAAAAAAAATATGAAGTTAAAATAATTTCAAGAAAATGAAATTCGTTTGTAACAGACGAGTTTCCATATGAAACACTGATACTTCGAAAGAGATTGTCCGTTTTGTACACGAAATGCATCCAGTTTTTGCCGTAAGCCTCTCAACTTTCTTGCACATGCTATGTGGGTGAAATGATGACCCCATGCCAACTTTCAACCTTTTCAGAGTTCATTTGTAGTGCTTTTCAATTTCAGGGTCTTATAGCTCAAAAAAATCAGTAAATGCATGAAAAATAACAAATGAAGTCAGAAAGGGTTGAAAATTGATGATGTGGCTTTGAATGGTGCATTTTGAACACAGAAAAACTATGGAGTTCATATAAGTTCAAGAAAATGAAATCCGTTTGTAACAGACGAGTTTCCATATGAAACCCTGATACTTCGAAAGAGATTGTCCGTTTTGTACACGAAGTGC
>NW_025228352.1:39975-42211 GCF_018294505.1 Triticum aestivum | reverse complement strand
CATGCCAACTTTCAACCTTTTCAGAGTTCATTTGTAGTGCTTTTCAATTTCAGGGTCTTATAGCTCAAAAAATCAGTAAATGCATGAAAAATAACAAATGAAGTCAGAAAGGGTTGAAAATTGATGATGTGGGTTTGAATGGTGTATTTTGAACACAGAAAAACTATGGAGTTCAAATAAGTTCAAGAAAATGAAATCCCTTTGTAACAAACGAGTTTCCGTATGAAACCTTGATACTTCGAAAGAGATTGTCCGTTTTGTACACGAAGTGCATCCAGTTTTTGCCGTAAGCCTCTCTACTTTATTGCACATGCTATGTGCGTGAAATGATGACACCATGCCAACTTTCAACCTTTTCAGAGTTCATTTGTAGTGCTTTTCAATTTCAAGGTTTTATAGCTCAAAAAAATCAGTAAATGCATGAAAATAACAAATGAAGTCAGAAAGGGTTGAAAATTGATGATGTGGCTTTGAATGGTGCATTTTGAACACAGAAAAACTATGGAGTTCAAATAAGTTCAAGAAAATGAAATCCGTTTGTAATAGACGAGTTTTCATATGAAACCCTGATACTTCGAAAGAGATTGTCCGTTTTGTACACGAAGTGCATCCAGTTTTTGTCGTAAGCCTCTCTACTTTCTTGCACATGCTATGTGGGTGAAGTGATGACACCATGGCAACTTTCAACCTTTTCAGAGTTCATTTGTAGTGCTTTTCAATTTCAGGGTCTTATAGCTCAAAAAAATCAGTAAATGCATGAAATACAACAAATGAAGTGAGAAAGGGTTGAAAATTGATGATGTGGGTTTGAATGGTGCAATTTGAACATAGATAAACTATGGAGTTCAAATAAGGTAAACAAAATGAAATCCCTTTGTAACGAACGAGTTTCCGTATGAAACCCTGATACTTCGAAAGAGATTGTCAGTTTTGTACACGAAGTGCATCCAGTTTTTGCCGTAAGCCTCTCTACTTTCTTGCACATGCTATGTGGGTGAAACGATGACACCATGCTAACTTTGAACCTTTTCAGAGTTCATTTGTAGTGCTTTTCAATTTCAGGGTCTTATAGCTCAAAAAAATTAGTAAATGCATGAAAAATAACAAATGAAGTCAGAAAGGGTTGAAAATTGATGATGTGGATTTGAATGGTGCAATTTGAACATAGACAAACTATGGAGTTCAAATAAGTTCAAGAAAATGAAATCCCTTTGTAACAGACGAGTTTCCGTATGAAACCCTGATACTTCGAAAGAGATTGTCCGTTTTGTACACGAAGTGCATCCAGTTTTTGCCGTAAGCCTCTCTACGTTCTTGCACATGCTATGTGGGTGAAACGATGACACCATGCCAACTTTCAACCTTTTCAGAGTTCATTTGTAGTGCTTTTCAATTTCAGGGTCTTATAGCTCAAAAAATAAATAAATGCATGAAAAATAACAAATGAAGTCAGAAAGGGTTGAAATTTGATGATGTGGCTTTGAATGGTGCATTTTGAACACAGAAAAACTATGAAGTTCAAATAAGTTCAAGAAAATGAAATCCGTTTGTAACAGACGAGTTTCCATATGAAACCCTGATACTTCGAAAGAGATTGTCCGTTTTGTGCACGAAGTGCATCCAGTTTTTGTCGTAAGCCTCTCTACTTTCTTGAACATGCTATGTGGGTGAAATGATGACACCATGCCAACTTTCAACCTTTTCAGAGTTCATTTGTAGTGCTTTTCAATTTCAGGGTCTTATAGCTCAAAAAATCAGTAAATGCATGAAAAATAACAAATGAAGTCAGAAAGGGTTGAAAATTGATGATGTGGGTTTGAATGGTGTATTTTGAACACAGAAAAACTATGGAGTTCCAATAAGTTCAAGAAAATGAAATCCCTTTGTAACAAACGAGTTTCCGTATGAAACCTTGATACTTCGAAAGAGATTGTCCGTTTTGTACACGAAGTGCATCCAGTTTTTGCCGTAAGCCTCTCTACTTTATTGCACATGCTATGTGCGTGAAATGATGACACCATGCCAACTTTCAACCTTTTCAGAGTTCATTTGTAGTGCTTTTCAATTTCAAGGTTTTATAGCTCAAAAAAATCAGTAAATGCATGAAAATAACAAATGAAGTCAGAAAGGGTTGAAAATTGATGATGTGGCTTTGAATGGTGCATTTTGAACACAGAAAAACTATGGAGTTCAAATAAGTTCAAGAAAATGAAATCCGTTTGTAATAGACGAGTTT
>NW_025228352.1:31459-36049 GCF_018294505.1 Triticum aestivum | reverse complement strand
GCATTTTGAACACAGAAAAACTATGGAGTTCATATAAGTTCAAGAAAATGAAATCCGTTTGTAACAGACGAGTTTCCATATGAAACCCTGATACTTCGAAAGAGATTGTCCGTTTTGTACACGAAGTGCATCCAGTTTTTGCCGTAAGCCTCTCTACTTTCTTGAACATGCTATGTGGGTGAAATGATGACACCATGCCAACTTTCAACCTTTTCAGAGTTCATTTGTAGTGCTTTTCAATTTCAGGGTCTTATAGCTCAAAAAAATCAGTAAATGCATGAAAAATAACAAATGAAGTCAGAAAGGGTTTAAAATTGATGATGTGGCTTTGAATGGTGTATTTTGAAAACAGAAAAACTATGGAGTTCAAATAAGTTCAAGAAAATGAAATCCCTTTGTAACAAATGAGTTTCCGTATGAAACCTTGATACTTCGAAAGAGATTGTCCGTTTTGTACACGAAGTGCATCCAGTTTTTGCCGTAAGCCTCTCTACTTTATTGCACATGCTATGTGCGTGAAATGATGACACCATGCCAACTTTCAACCTTTTCAGAGTTCATTTGTAGTGCTTTTCAATTTCAGGGTTTTATAGCTCAAAAAAATCAGTAAATGCATGAAAATAACAAATGAAGTCAGAAAGGGTTGAAAATTGATGATGTCGCTTTCAATGGTGCATTTTGAACACAGAAAAACTATGGAGTTCAAATAAGTTCAAGAAAATGAAATCCGTTTGTAACAGACGATTTTCATATGAAACCCTGATACTTCGAAAGAGATTGTCCGTTTTGTACACGAAGTGCATCCAGTTTTTGTCGTAAGCCTCTCTACTTTCTTGCACATGCTATGTGGGTGAAATGATGACACCATGGCAACTTTCAACCTTTTCAGAGTTCATTTTTAGTGCTTTTCAATTTCAGGGTCTTATAGCTCAAAAAAATCAGTAAATGCATGAAAAATAACAAATGAAGTCAGAAAGGGTTGAAAATTGATGATGTGGGTTTGAATGGTGCACGTTGAACACAGAAAAACTATGGAGTTCAAATAAGGTAAACAAAATGAAATCCCTTTATAACAAACGAGTTTCCGTATGAAACCCTGATACTTCGAAAGAGATTGTCAGTTTTGTTCACGAAGTGCATCCAGTTTTTGCCGTAAGCCTCTCTACTTTCTTGAACATGCTATGTGGGTGAAATGATGACACCATGCTAACTTTGAACCTTTTCAGAGTTCATTTGTAGTGCTTTTCAATTTCAGGGTCTTATAGCTCAAAAAAAATCAGTAAATGCATGAAAAATAACAAATGAAGTCAGAAAGGGTTGAAAATTGATAATGTGGATTTGAATGGTGCAATTTGAACATAGAAAAACTATGGAGTTCAAATAAGTTCAATAAAATGAAATCCCTTTGTAACAGACGAGTTTCCGTATGAAACCCTGATAATTCGAAAGAGATTGTCCGTTTTGTACACGAAGTGCATCCAGTTTTTGCCGTAAGCCTCTCTACTTTCTTGCACATGCTATGTGGGTGAAACGATGACACCATGCCAACTTTCACCCTTTTCAGAGTTCATTTGTAGTGCTTTTCAATTTCAGGGTCTTATAGCTCAAAAAAATCAGTAAATGCATGAAAAATAACAAATGAAGTCAGAAAGGTTTGAAAATTGATGATGTGGCTTTGAATGGTGCATTTTGAACACAGAAAACCTGTGGAGTTCAAATAAGTTCAAGAAAATAAAATCCGTTTGTAACAGACGAGTTTCCATATGAAACCCTGATACTTCGAAATAGATTGTCCGTTTTGTACACGAAGTGCATCCAGTTTTTGCCGTAAGCCTCTCTACTTTCTTGCACATGCTATGTGGGTGAAATGATGACACCATGCCAACTTTCAACCTTTTCAGAGTTCATTTGTAGTGCTTTTCAATTTTAGGGTCTTATAGCTCAAAAAAATCAGTAAATGCATGAAAAATAACAAATGAAGTCAGAAAGGGTTGAAAATTGATGATGTGGCTTTGAGTGGTGCATTTTGAACACAAACAAACTATGAAGTTCAAATAAGTTAAAGTAAATGCATGAAAAATAACAAATGAAGTCAAAAAGGGTTGAAAATTGATTATGTGGCTTTGAATGGTGCATTTTGAACACAGAAAACCTATGGAGTTCAAATAAGTTCAAGAAAATGAAATCCGTTTGTAACAGACGATTTTCATATGAAACCCTGATATTTCGAAAGAGATTGTCCGTTTTGTACACGAAGTGCATCCAGTTTTTGTCGTAAGCCTCTCTACTTTCTTGCACATGCTATGTGGGTGAAATGATGACACCATGGCAACTTTCAACCTTTTCAGAGTTCATTTTTAGTGCTTTTCAATTTCAGGGTCTTATAGCTCAAAAAAATCAGTAAATGCATGAAAAATAACAAATGAAGTCAGAAAGGGTTGAAAATTGATGATGTGGGTTTGAATGGTGCACGTTGAACACAGAAAAACTATGGAGTTCAAATAAGGTAAACAAAATGAAATCCCTTTGTAACAAACGAGTTTCCGTATGAAACCCTGATACTTCGAAAGAGATTGTCAGTTTTGTACACGAAGTGCATCCAGTTTTTGCCGTAAGCCTCTCTACTTTCTTGAACATGCTATGTGGGTGAAATGATGACACCATGCTAACTTTGAACCTTTTCAGAGTTCATTTGTAGTGCTTTTCAATTTCAGGGTCTTATAGCTAAAAAAAAATCAGTAAATGCATGAAAAATAACAAATGAAGTCAGAAAGGGTTGAAAATTGATGATGTGGATTTGAATGGTGCAATTTGAACATAGACAAACTATGGAGTTCAAATAAGTTCAAGAAAATGAAATCCCTTTGTAACAGACGAGTTTCCGTAAGAAACCCTGATAATTCGAAAGAGATTGTCCGTTTTGTACACGAAGTGCATCCAGTTTTTGCCGTAAGCCTCTCTACTTTCTTGCACATGCTATGTGGGTGAAACGATGACACCATGCCAACTTTCACCCTTTTCAGAGTTCATTTGTAGTGCTTTTCAATTTCAGGGTTTTATAGCGCAAAAAATAAATAAATGCATGAAAAATAACAAATGAAGTCAGAAAGGGTTGAAAATTGATGATGTGGCTTTGAATGGTGCATTTTGAACACGGAAAAACTATGAAGTTCAAATAAGTTAAAGTAAATGCATGAAAAATAACAAATGAAGTCAGAAAGGGTTGAAAATTGATGATGTGGCTTTGAATGGTGCATTTTGAACACAGAAAACCTATGGAGTTCGAATAAGTTCAAGAAAATAAAATCCGTTTGTAACAGACGAGTTTCCATATGAAACCCTGATACTTCGAAATAGATTGTCCGTTTTGTACACGAAGTGCATCCAGTTTTTGCCGTAAGCCTCCCTACTTTCTTGCACATGCTATGTGGGTGAAATGATGACACCATGCCAACTTTCGACCTTTTCAGAGTTCATTTGTAGTGCTTTTCAATTTTAGGGTCTTATAGCTCAAAAAAATCAGTAAATGCATGAAAAATAACAAATGAAGTCAGAAAGGGTTGAAAATTGATGATGTGGCTTTGAGTGGTGCATTTTGAACACAAAAAAACTATGAAGTTCAAATAAGTTAAAGTAAATGCATGAAAAATAACAAATGAAGTCAGAAAGGGTTGAAAATTGATGATGTGGCTTTGAATGGTGCGTTTTGAACACAGAAAACCTATGGAGTTCAAATAAGTTCAAGAAAATGAAATCCGTTTGTAACAGACGAGTTTTCATATGAAACCCTGATACTTCGAAAGAGATTGTCCGTTTTGTACACGAACTGCATCCAGTTTTTGCCGAAAGCCTCTCTACTTTCTTGCACGTGCTATGTGGTTGAAATGATGACACCATGCCAACTTTCAACATTTTCAGAGTTCATTTGTAGTGCTTTTCAATTTCAGGGTCTTATAGCTCAAAAAAAATCAGTAAATGCATGAAAAATAACAAATGAAGTCAGAAAGGGTTGAAAATTGATGATGTGGGTTTGAATGGTCTATTTTGAACACAGAAAAACTATGGAGTTCAAATAAGTTCAAGAAAATGATATCCCTTTGTAACAAACGAGTTTCCGTATGAAACCTTGATACTTGGAAAGAGATTGTCCGTCTTGTGCACGAAGTGCATCCAGTTTTTGCTGTAAGCCTCTCTACTTTATTGCACATGCTATGTGGGCGAAATAATGACACCATGCTAACTTTCAACCTTTTATGAGTTCATTTGTGGTGCTTTTCAATTTCAGGGTCTTATAGCTCAAAAAAACAGTAAATGCATGAAAAATAACAAATGAAGTAAGAAAGGGTTGAAAATTGATGACGTGGCTTTGAATGGTGCATTTTGAACACACAAAAAATATGAAGTTAAAATAATTTCAAGAAAATGAAATTCGTTTGTAACAGACGAGTTTCCATATGAAACACTGATACTTCGAAAGAGATTGTCCGTTTTGTACACGAAATGCATCCAGTTTTTGCCGTAAGCCTCTCAACTTTCTTGCACTTGCTATGTGGGTGAAATGATGACACCATGCCAACTTTCAACCTTTTC
>NW_025228352.1:29520-31389 GCF_018294505.1 Triticum aestivum | reverse complement strand
TTTAGGGTCTTATAGCTCAAAAAAATCAGTAAATGCATGAAAAATAACAAATGAAGTCAGAAAGGGTTGAAAATTGATGATGTGGCTTTGAATGGTGCATTTTGAACACAGAAAAACTATGGAGTTCATATAAGTTCAAGAAAATGAAATCCATTTGTAACAGACGAGTTTCCATATGAAACCCTGATACTTCGAAAGAGATTGTTCGTTTTGTACACGAAGTGCATCCTGTTTTTGCCGTAAGCCTCTCTACTTTCTTGCACATGCTATGTGGGTGAAATGATGACACCATGCCAAGTTTCAACCTTTTCAGAGTTCATTTGTAGTGCTTTTCAATTATAGGGTCTTATAGCTCAAAAAAATCAGTAAGTGCATGAAAAATAACAAATGAAGTCAGAAAGGGTTTAAAATTGATGATGTGGCTTTGAATGGTGCATTTTGAACATAGAAAGCCTATGGAGTTCAAATAAGTTCAAGAAAATGAAATCCGTTTGTAACAGACGAGTTTTCATATGAAACCCTGATACTTCGAAAGAGATTGTCCGTTTTGTACACGAACTGCATCCAGTTTTTGCCGAAAGCCTCTCTACTTTCTTGCACGTGCTATGTGGGTGAAATGATGACACCATGCCAACTTTCAACCTTTTCAGAGTTCATTTGTAGTGCTTTTCAATTTCAGGGTCTTATAGCTCAAAAAAACAGTAAATGGATGAAAAATAACAAATGAAGTCAGAAAGGGTTGAAAATTGATGATGTGGCTTTGAATGGTCTATTTTGAACACAGAAAAACTATGGAGTTCAAATAAGTTCAAGAAAATGAAATCCCTTTGTAACAAACGAGTTTTCGTATGAAACCTTGATACTTCAAAAGTGATTGTCCGTTTTGTACACGAAGTGCATCCAGTTTTTGCTGTAAGCCTCTCTACTTTATTGCACATGCTATGTGGGCGAAATAATGACACCATGCTAACTTTCAACCTTTTATGAGTTCATTTGTGGTGCTTTTCAATTTCAGGGTCTTATTGTTCAAAAAAATCTGTAAATGCATGAAAAATAACAAATGAAGTCAGAAAGGGTTGAAAATTGATGATGTGGCTTTGAATGGTGCATTTTGAACACAGAAAAACTATGGAGTTCAAATAAGGTCAACAAAATGAAATCCCTTTGTAACAAACGAGTTTCCATATGAAACCCTGATACTTCGAAAGAGGTTGTCCGTTTTGTACACGAAGTGCATCCAGTTTTTGTCGTAAGCCTCTCTACTTTCTTGCACATGCTATGTGGGTGAAATGATGACACCATGCCAACTTTCAACCTTTTCAGAGTTCATTAGTAATGCTTTTCAATTTCAGGGTCTTATAGCTCAAACAAAATCAGTAAATGCATGAAAAATAACAAATGAAGTCAGAAAGGGTTGAAAATTGATGATGTGGGTCTGAATAGTGCATTTTGAACACAGAAAAACTATGGAGTTCAAATAAGGTCAAGAAAATGAAATCCCTTTGTAACAAACGAGTTTCCGTATGAAACCCTGATACTTCGAAAGACATTGTCCGTTTTGTGCACGAAGTACATCCAGTTTTTGTCGTAAGCCTCTCTACTTTCTTGAACATGCTATGTGGGTGAAATGATGACACCATGCCAACTTTCAACCTTTTCAGAGTTCATTTGTAGTGCTTTTCAATTTGAGGGTCTTATAGCTCAAAAAAACAGTAAATGCATGAAAAATAACAAATGAAGTAAGAAAGGGTTGAAAATTGATGACGTGGCTTTGAATGGTGCATTTTGAACACAAAAAAATATGAAGTTAAAATGATTTCAAGAAAATGAAATCCGTTTGTAACAGACGAGTTTCCATATGAAACACTG
>NW_025228352.1:28198-29268 GCF_018294505.1 Triticum aestivum | reverse complement strand
AGGGTCTTATAGCTCAAAAAAATCAGTAAATGCATGAAAAATAACAAATGAAGTCAGAAAGGGTTGAAAATTGATGATGTGGCTTTGAATGGTGCATTTTGAACACAGAAAAACTATGGAGTTCATATAAGTTCAAGAAAATGAAATCCATTTGTAACAGACGAGTTTCCATATGAAACCCTGATACTTCGAAAGAGATTGTTCGTTTTGTACACGAAGTGCATCCTGTTTTTGCCGTAAGCCTCTCTACTTTCTTGCACATTCTATGTGGGTGAAATGATGACACCATGCCACGTTTCAACCTTTTCAGAGTTCATTTGTAGTGCTTTTCAATTATAGGGTCTTATAGCTCAAAAAAATCAGTAAGTGCATGAAAAATAACAAATGAAGTCAGAAAGGGTTTAAAATTAATGATGTGGCTTTGAATGGTGCATTTTGAACACACAAAAAACTATGAAGTCAAATAAGTTAAAGTAAATGCATGAAAAATAACAACTGAAGTCAGAAAGGGTTGAAAATTGATGATGTGGCTTTGATTGGTGCATTTTGAACACAGAAAAACTATGGAGTTCAAATAAGTTAAAGTAAATGCATGAAAAATAACAAATGAAGTCAGAAAGGGTTGAAAATTGATGATGTGGGTTTGAATGGTGTATTTTGAACACAGAAAAACTATGAAGTTCAAATAAGTTCAAGAAAATGAAATCCGTTTGTAACAGACGAGTTTTCATATGAAACCCTGATACTTCGAAAGAGATTGTCTGTTTTGTACACGAAGTGCATCCAGTTTTTGTCGTTAGCCTCTCTACTTTCTTGCACATGCTATGTGGGTGAAATGATGACACCATGCCAACTTTCAACCTTTTCAGAGTTCATTTGTAGTGCTTTCCAATTTCAGGGTCTTATAGCTCAAAAAAATCAGTAAATGCATGAAAAATAACAAATGAAGTCAGAAAGGGTTGAAAATTGATGATGTGGGTTGGAATGGTGCATTTTGAACACAGAAAATCTATGGAGTTCAAATAAGTTCAAGAAAATGAAATCCTTTGTAACAAACGAGTTTCCGTATG
>NW_025228352.1:24859-26908 GCF_018294505.1 Triticum aestivum | reverse complement strand
CCGTATGAAACCCTGATACTTCGAAAGAGATTGTCCGTTTTGTACACGAAGTGCATCCAGTTTTTGCCGTAAGCCTCTCTACTTTCTTGCACGTGCTATGTGGGTGAAATGATGACACCATGCCAACTTTCAACCTTTTCAGAGTTCATTTGTAGTGCTTTTCAAATTCAGGGTCTTATAGCTCAAAAAAAATCAGTAAATGCATGAAAAATAACAAATGAAGTCAGAAAGGGTTGAAAATTGATGATGTGGCTTTGAATGGTGCATTTTGAACACAAAAAATATGAATTTCAAATAATTTCAAGAAAATGAAATCCGTTTGTAACAGACAAGTTTCCATATGAAACCCTGATACTTCGAAAGTGATTGTCCGTTTTGTACATGAAGTGCATCCAGTTTTTGCCGTAAGCCTCTCTACTTTCTTGCACATGCTATGTGGGTGAAATGATGACACCATGCCAACTTTCAACCTGTTCAGAGTTCATTTGTAGTGCTTTTCAATTTCAGGGTCTTATAGCTAAAAAAATAGTAAATGCATGAAAAATAACAAATGAAGTCAGAAAGGGTTGAAAATTGATGATGTGGCTTTGAATGGTGCATTTTGAACACAGAAAAACTATGGAGTTCAAATAAGTTCAAGAAAATAAAATCCGTTTGTAACAGACGAGTTTCCATATGAAACCCTGATACTTCGAAATAGATTGTCCGTTTTGTACACGAAGTGCATCCAGTTTTTGCCGTAAGCCTCTCTACTTTCTTGCACATGCTATGTGGGTGAAATGATGACACCATGCCAACTTTCAACCTTTTCAGAGTTCATTTGTAGTGCTTTTCAATTTTAGGGTCTTATAGCTCAAAAAAATCAGTAAATGCATGAAAAATAACAAATGAAGTAGAAAGGGTTGAAAATTGATGATGTGGCTTTGAATGGTGCATTTTGAACACAAAAAAACTATGAAGTTCAAATAAGTTAAAGTAAATGCATGAAAAATAACAAATGAAGTCAGAAAGGGTTGAAAATTGATGATGTGGCTTTGAATGGTGCATTTTGAACACAGAAAACCTATGGAGTTCAAATAAGTTCAAGAAAATGAAATCCGTTTGTAACAGACGAGTTTTCATATGAAACCCTGATACTTCGAAAGAGATTGTCCGTTTTGTACACGAAGTGCATCCAGTTTTTGCCGTAAGCCTCTCTACTTTCTTGCACATGCTATGTGGGTGAAATGATGACACCATGCCAACTTTCAACCTTTTCAGAGTTCATTTGTAGTGCTTTTCAATTTTAGGGTCTTATAGCTCAAAAAAATCAGTAAATGCATGAAAAATAACAAATGAAGTCAGAAAGGGTTGAAAATTGATGATGTGGCTTTGAATGGTGCATTTTGAACACAAAAAAACTATGAAGTTCAAATAAGTTAAAGTAAATGCATGAAAAATAACAAATGAAGTCAGAAAGGGTTGAAAATTGATGATGTGGCTTTGAATGGTGCATTTTGAACACAGAAAACCTATGGAGTTCAAATAAGTTCAAGAAAATGAAATCCGTTTGTAACAGACGAGTTTTCATATGAAACCCTGATACTTCGAAAGAGATTGTCCGTTTTGTACACGAAGTGCATCCAGTTTTTGCTGAAAGCCTCTCTACTTTCTTGCACGTGCTATGTGGTTGAAATGATGACACCATGCCAACTTTCACCCTTTTCAGAATTCATTTGTAGTGCTTTTCAATTTCAGGGTCTTATAGCTCAAAAAAATCAGTAAATGCATGAAAAATAATAAATGAAGTCAGAAAGGGTTGAAAATTGATGATGTGGCTTTGAATGGTGCATTTTGAACATAGAAAAACTATGGAGTTCAAATAACTTCAAGAAAATGAAATCCGTTTGTAACAGACAAGTTTTCATATGAAACCCTGATACTTCGAAAAAGATTGTCCGTTTTGTACACGAAGTGCATCCAGTTTTTGTCGTAAGCCTCTCTAATTTCTTGCACATGCTATGTGGGTGAAATGATGATACCATGCCAACTTTCAACCTTTTCAGAGTT
>NW_025228352.1:21606-22125 GCF_018294505.1 Triticum aestivum | reverse complement strand
GATTATGTGGGTTTGAATGGTGCATTTTGAACATAGAAAAACTATGGAGTTCAAATAAGTTCAAGAAAATGAAATCCCTTTGTAATAAACGAGTTTCCGTATGAAACCCTGATACTTCAAAAGAGATTGTCCGTTTTGTACACAAAGTGCATCCAGTTTTTGCCGAAAGCCTCTCTACTATCTTGCACGTGCTATGTGGTTGAAATGATGACACCATGCCAACTTTCAACCTTTTCAGAGTTCATTTGTAGTGCTTTTCAATTTCAGGGTCTTATATCTCAAAAAAATCAGTAAATGCATGAAAAATAACAAATGAAGTCAGAAAGGGTTGAAAATTGATGATGTGGCTTTGAATGGTGCATTTTGAACATAGAAAAACTATGGAGTTCAAAAAAGTTCAAGAAAATGAAATCCGTTTGTAACAGACAAGTTTTCATATGAAACCCTGATACTTCGAAGAAGATTGTCCGTTTTGTACACGAAGTGCATCCAGTTTTTTTCGTAAGCCTCTCTACTTTC
>NW_025228352.1:20400-21243 GCF_018294505.1 Triticum aestivum | reverse complement strand
CAAATGAAGTCAGAAAGGGTTGAAAATTGATGATGTGGCTTTGAATGGTGCATTTTGAACATAGAAAAACTATGGAGTGCAAATAAGATCAATAAAATGAAATCCCTTGGTAACAGACGAGTTTCCGTGTGAAACCCTCATACTTCGAATGAGATTGTCCGTCTTGTACACGAAGTGCGTCCAGTTTTCGCCGTAAGCCTCTCTACTTTCTTGCACACGCTATGTTGGTGAAATGATGACACCATGCCAACTTTCAACCTTTTCAGAGTTCATTTGTAGTGCTTTTTTCAATTACAGGGTCTTATAGCTCCAAAAAATCAGTAAATGCATGAAAAATAACAAATGAAGTCAGAAAGGGTTGAAAATCGATGATGTGGCTTTGAATGGTGCATTTTGAAACCAGAAAAACTAGGAGTTCAAATAAGTCCAAGAAAATGAAATCCCTTTGTAACACACGAGTTTCCGTGTGAAACCGTGATACTTCGAATGAGATTGTCCGTTTTGTACACGAAGTGCATCCAGTTTTTGCCGTAAGCCTCTCTACTTTCTTACACATGCTATGTGGGTGAAATGATGACACCATGCGAACTTTCAACCTTTTCAGAGTTCATTTGTAGTGCTTTTTTCAATTTTAGGGTCTTATACCTCAAAAAAATCAGTAAATGCATGAAAAATAACAAATGAAGCCACAAAGGGTTGAAATCTATGATGCGGCTTTGAATGGTGCATTTTGGAAAAAGAAAACTAGGAGTTCAAATAAGTTCAAGAAAATGAAATCCCTTTGTAACAGACGAGTTTCCGTGTGAAACCCTGATAGTTCGAATGAGATTGTCCGTTTTGTAC
>NW_025228352.1:19299-20299 GCF_018294505.1 Triticum aestivum | reverse complement strand
TCCAGTTTTTGCCGTAAGCCTCTCTACTTTCTTACACATGCTATGTGGGTGAAATGATGACACCATACCAACTTTAAACCTTTTCAGAGTTCATTTGTAGTACTTTTTTCAATTTCAGGGTCTTATAGCTCAAAAAAATCAGTAAATGCATGAAAAATAACAAATGAAGCCAGAAAGGGTTGGAAATCAATGATGTGGCTTTGAATGGTGCATTTTGGAAACAAAAAAACTAGGAGTTCAAATAAGTTCAAGAAAATGAAATCCCTTTGTAACACACGAGTTTCCGTGTGAAACCCTGATACTTCGAATGAGATTGTCCATTTTGTACACGAAGTGCATCCAGTTTTTGCCATAAGCCTATCTACATTCTTGCACATGCTATGTGGATCAAATGATGACACCATGCCAACTTTCAACCTTTTCAGAGTTCATTTGTAGTGCTTTTCAATTTTAGGGTCTTATAGCTCAAAAAAATCAGTAAATGCATGAAAGAAAACAAATGAAGTCAGAAAGGGTTGGAAAATGATGATGTGGCTTTGAATGGTGCATTTTGAACACAGAAAAACTAGGAGTTCAAATAAGTTCAAGAAAATGAAATCCCTTTGTAACACACGAGTTTCCGTGTGAAACCCTAATACTTCGAATGAGATTGTCCGTTTTGTACACGAAGTGCATCCAGTTTTTGCCGTAAGCCTCTCTACTTTCTTACACATGCTATGTGGGTGAAATGATGACACCATGCCAACTTTCAACCTTTTCAGAGTTCATTTGTAGTGCTTTTTTCAATTTCAGGGTCTTATAGCTCAAAAAAAATCAGTAAATGCATGAAAAATAACAAATGAAGTCAGAAAGGGTTGAAAATTGATGATGTGGCTTTGAATGGTGCATTTTGAACACAGAAAAACTGTGGAGTTCAAATAAGTTCAAGAAAATGAAATCCCTTTGTAACAGACGAGTTTCCGTGTGAAACCCTGATACTTCGAATGAGATTGTCCGTTTT
>NW_025228352.1:17397-18044 GCF_018294505.1 Triticum aestivum | reverse complement strand
AGTTCAAATAAGTTCAAGAAAATGAAATCCCTTTGTAACAGACGAGTTTCCGTGTGAAACCCTGATAGTTCGAATGAGATTGTCCGTTTTGTACACGAAGTGCATCCAGTTTTTGCCGTAAGCCTCTCTACTTTCTTACACATGCTATGTGGGTGAAATGATGACACCATGCCAACTTTCAACCTTTTCAGTGTTCATTTGTAGTGCTTTTTTCAATTTCAGGGTCTTATAGCTCAAAAAAACCAGTAAATGCATGAAAAATAACAAATGAAGCCAGAAAGGGTTGAAAATCGATGATGTGGCTTTGAAAGGTGCATTTTGAAAACAGAAAAACTAGGAGTTCAAATAAGTTCAAGAAAATGAAATCCCTTTGTAACAGACGAGTTTCTGTGTGAAACCTTGATACTACGAATGAGATTGTCCGTTTTGTACACGAAGTGCATGCAGTTTTTGCCGTAAGCCTCTCTACTTTCTAAAACATGCTATGTGGGTGAAATGATGACACCATGCCAACTTTCAACCTATTCAGAGTTCATTTGTAGTGCTTTTCAATTTCAGGGTCTTATAGCTCAAAAAAATCAGTAAATGCATGAAAAATAACAAATGAAGCCAGAAAGGGTTGAAAATGGATGATGTGGCTTTGAATG
>NW_025228352.1:11570-12601 GCF_018294505.1 Triticum aestivum | reverse complement strand
ATGTGGGTGAAATGATGACACCATGCCAACTTTCAACCTTTTCAGAGTTCATTTGTAGTGCTTTTTCAATTTCAGGGTCTTATAGCTCAAAAAAATCAGTAAATGGATGAAAAATAACAAATGAAGCCAGAAAGGGTTGAAAATCGATGATGTGGCTTTGAATGGTGCATTTTGAAAACAGAAAAACTAGGAGTTCAAATAAGTTCAAGAAAATGAAATCCCTTTGTAACAGATGAGTTTCCGTGTGAAACCCTTATAGTTCGAATGAGATTGTCCGTTTTGTACACGAAGTGCATCCAGTTTTTGCCGTAAGCCTCTCTACTTTCTTACACATGCTATGTGGGTGAAATGATGATACCATGCCAACTTTCAACCTTTTCAGAGTTCATTTGTAGTGCTTTTTTCAATTTCAGGGTCTTATAGCTCAAAAAAATCAGTAAATGCATGAAAAATAACAAATGAAGCCAGAAAGGGTTGAAAATCGATGATGTGGCTTTGAATGGTGCATTTTGAAAACAGAAAAACTAGGAGCTCAAGTAAGTCCAAGAAAATGAAATCCCTTTGTAACACACGAGTTTCCGTGTGAAACCCTGATACTTCGAATGAGATTGTCCGTTTTGTACACGAAGTGCATCCAGTTTTTGCCGTAAGCCTCTCTACTTTCTTACACATGCTATGTGGGTTAAATGATGACACCATGCGAACTTTCAACCTTTTCAGAGTTCATTTGTAGTGCTTTTTTCAATTTCAGGGTCTTATAGCTCAAAAAAAATCAGTAAATGCATGAAAAATAACAAATGAAGCCACAAAGGGTTGAAATCTATGATGTGGCTTTGAATGGTGCATTTTAAAAAAAGAAAAACTAGGAGTTCAAATAAGTTCAAGAAAATGAAATCCCTTTGTAACAGACGAGTTTCCGTGTCAAACCCTTATAGTTCGAATGAGATTGTCCGTTTTGTACACGAAGTGCATCCAGTTTTTGCCGTAAGCCTCTCTACTTTCTTACACATGCTATGTGGGTGAAATGATGA
>NW_025228352.1:10795-11163 GCF_018294505.1 Triticum aestivum | reverse complement strand
TTGTAGGCTTTTCAATTTCAGGGTCTTATAGCTCAAAAAAATCAGTAAATGCATGAAAAATAACAAATGAAGTCAGAAAGGGTTGAAAATTGATGATGTGGCTTTGAATGGTGTATTTTGAACACAGAAAAACTATGGAGTTCAAATAAGTTCAAGAAAATGAAATCCCTTTGTAACAAACCACTTCCCGTGTGAAACCCTGATACATCGAATGAGATTGAACGTTTTGTACATGAAGTTCATCCAGTTTTTGCCGTAAGCCTCTCTACTTTCTTGCACATGCTATGTGGGTGAAATGATGACACCATGCCAACTTTCAACCTTTTCAGAGTTCATTTGTATTGGTTTTTTCAATTTCAGGGTCTTAT
>NW_025228352.1:5218-6700 GCF_018294505.1 Triticum aestivum | reverse complement strand
TTTCTTGAACATGCTATGTGGGTGAAATGATGACACCATGCCAACTTTCAACCTTTTCAGAGTTCATTTGTAGTGCTTTTCAATTTCAGGGTCTTATAGCTCAAAAAAATCAGTAAATGCATGAAAAATACCAAATGAAGTCAGAAAGGGTTGAAAATTGATGATGTGGCTTTCAATGGTGCATTTTGAACACAGAAAAACTATGGAGTGCAAATAAGATCAATAAAATGAAATCCCTTTGTAACAGACGAGTTTCCGTGTGAAACCCTGATACTTCGAATGAGATTGTCCGTCTTGTACACGAAGTGCGTCCAGTTTTTGCCGTAAGCCTCTCTACTTTCTTGCACACGCTATGTTGGTGAAATGATGACACCATGCCAACTTTCAACCTTTTCAGAGTTCATTTGTAGTGCTTTTTTCAATTACAGGGTCTTATAGCTCAAAAAAATCAGTAAATGCATGAAAAATAACAAATGAAGTCAGAAAGGGTTGAAAATCGATGATGTGGCTTTGAATTGTGCATTTTCAAAACAGAAAAACTAGGAGCTCAAATAAGTCCAAGAAAATGAAATCCCTTTGTAACACACGAGTTTCCGTGTGAAACCCTGATACTTCGAATGAGATTGTCCGTTTTGTACACGAAGTGCATCCAGTTTTTGCCGTAAGCCTCTCTACTTTCTTACACATGCTATGTGGGTGAAATGATGACACCATGCGAACTTTCAACCTTTTCAGAGTTCATTTGTAGTGCTTTTTTCAATTTCAGGGTCTTATAGCTCAAAAAAATCAGTAAATGCATGAAAAATAACAAATGAAGCCACAAAGGGTTGAAATCTATGATGTGGCTTTGAATGGTGCATTTTGGAAAAAGAAAAACTAGGAGTTCAAATAAGTTCAAGAAAATGAAATCCCTTTGTAACAGACGAGTTTCCGTGTGAAACCCTGATAGTTCGAATGAGATTGTCCGTTTTGTACACGAAGTGCACCCAGTTTTTGCCGTAAGCCTCTCTACTTTCTTACACATGCTATGTGGGTGAAATGATGACACCATGCCAACTTTCAACCTTTTCAGAGTTCATTTGTAGTGCTTTTTTCAATTTCAGGGTCTTATAGCTCAAAAAAATCAGTAAATGCATGAAAAATAACAAATGAAGCCAGAAAGGGTTGAAAATCGATGATGTGGCTTTGAATGGTGCATTTTGAAAACAGAAAAACTAGGAGTTCAAATAAGTTCAAGAAAATGAAATCCCTTTGTAACAGACGAGTTTCCGTGTGAAACCCTGATACTACGAATGAGATTGTCCGTTTTGTACACGAAGTGCATGCAGTTTTTGCCGTAAGCATCTCTACTTTCTAAAACATGCTATGTGGGTGAAATGATGACACCATGCCAACTTTCAACCTATTCAGAGTTCATTTGTAGTGCTTTTCAATTTCAGGGTCTTATAGCTCAAAAAAAATCAGTAAATGCATGAAAAATAA
>NW_025228352.1:2973-3549 GCF_018294505.1 Triticum aestivum | reverse complement strand
AACCTTTTCAGAGTTCATTTGTAGTGCTTTTCAATTTCAGGGTCTTATAGCTCAAAAAAAATCAGTAAATGCATGAAAAATACCAAATGAAGTCAGAAAGGGTTGAAAATTGATGATGTGGCTTTTAATGGTGCATCTTGAAAACAGAAAAACTAGGAGTTCAAATAAGTTCAAGAAAATGAAATCCCTTTGTAACAGACGAGTTTCCGTGTGAAACCCTGATACTTCGAATGAGATTGTCCGTTTTGTACACAAAATGCATCAAGTTTTTGCCGTTAGCCTCTCTACTTTCTTACACATGCTATGTGGGTGAAATGATGACACCATGCCAACTTTCAACCTTTTCAGAGTTCATTTGTAGTGCTTTTTTCAATTTCAGGGTCTTATAGCTCAAAAAATCAGTAAATGCATGAAAAATAACAAATGAAGCCAGAAAGGGTTGAAATCGATGATGTGGCTTTGAATGGTGCATTTTTGAAAAATAAAAACTAGGAATTCAAATAAGTTCAAGAAAATGAAATCCCTTTGTAACAGACGAGTTTCCGTGTGAAACCCTGATACTTCGAATGAGATTGT
>NW_025228352.1:2476-2842 GCF_018294505.1 Triticum aestivum | reverse complement strand
AAATTGATGATGTGGCTTTTAATGGTGCATCTTGAAAACAGAAAAACTAGGAGTTCAAATAAGTTCAAGAAAATGAAATCCCTTTGTAACAGACGAGTTTCCGTGTGAAACCCTGATACTTCAAATGAGATTGTCCGTTTTGTACACGAAGTGCATCCAGTTTTTGCCGTAAACCTCTCTACTTTCTTGCACATGCTATGTGGGTCAAATGATGACACCATGCCAACTTTCAACCTTTTCAGAGTTCATTTGTAGTGCTTTTCAATTTCAGGGTCTTATAGCTCAAAAAAATCAGTAAATGCATGAAAAATAACAAATGAAGTCAGAAAGGGTTGAAAATTGATGATGTGGCTTTTAATGGTGCAT
>NW_025228352.1:0-1049 GCF_018294505.1 Triticum aestivum | reverse complement strand
CTGACAGATGAGTTTCCGTGTGAAACCCTGATACTTCGAATGAGATTGTCCGTTTTGTACACGAAGTGCATCCAGTTTTTGCCGTAAGCCCCTCTACTTTCTTACACATGCTATGTGGGTGAAATGATGACACCATGCCAACTTTCAACCTTTTCAGAGTTCATTTGTAGTGCTTTTTCAATTTCAGGGTCCTATAGCTCAAAAAAATCAGTAAATGCAAGAAAAATAACAAATGAAGCCAGAAAGGGTTGAAAATCGATGATGTGGCTTTGAATGGTGCATTTTGAAAACAGAAAAACTAGGAGTTCAAATAAGTTCAAGAAAATGAAATCCCTTTGTAACAACGAGTTTCCGTGTGAAACCCTGATACTTCGAATGAGATTGTCCGTTTTGTACACGAAGTGCATCCAGTTTTTGCCATAAACCTCTCTACTTTCTTGAACATGTTATGTGGGTGAAATGATGACACCATGCCAACTTTCAACCTTTTCAGAGTTCATTTGTAGTGCCTTTTTCAATTTCAGGGTCTTATAGCTCAAAAAAATCAGTAAATGCATGAAAAATAACAAATGAAGTCAGAAAGGGTTGAAAATTGATGATGTGGCTTTTAATGGTGCATCTTGAAAACAGAAAAACTATGGAGTTCAAATAAGTTCAAGAAAATGAAATCCCTTTGCAACAGACGAGTTTCCGTGTGAAACCCTGATACTTCGAATGAGATTGTCCGTTTTGTACACGAAGTGCATCCAGTTTTTGCCATAAGCCTATCTACTTTCTTGAACATGCTATGTGGGTGAAATGATGACACCATGCCAACTTTCAACCTTTTCAGAGTTCATTTGTAGTGCTTTTCAATTTCAGGGTCTTATAGCTCAAAAAAATCAGTAAATGCATGAAAAATAACAAATGAAGCCAGAAAGGGTTAAAAATTGATGATGAGGCTTTGAATGGTGCATTTTGAAAACAGAAAAACTAGGAGTTCAAATAAGTTCAAGAAAATGAAATCCGTTTCTGACAGATGAGTTTCCGTGTGAAACCCTGATACTTCG
>NW_025228351.1:27756-70077 GCF_018294505.1 Triticum aestivum | reverse complement strand
CAAACTGACAGGATGGGCACGAAATTTTTTTGACCAATTTTTTTTTTTTTGACTGCCCGGACCCAAAAACTGGAAACGGGTCAAAAAAAACTTCCTATAATGGCACCTGTCTCAAAACACTCAGAAACACCTAAAAATAGGATAGCCAGATTTTTTTTTTTTTCCGAAACCTACTCCGGCAAGGAAACACGAATCGGAATCTAGATTGATCCCGAAAACAAACCTAATAAGCAAGGAACTCGGATTGGTGGTGGATATATGGTGGTGGTATATGGCAGCGGTGGTAGTATATTGATATGGATCGGTGGTGGTATATGGACACGGATTGGTGGTGGTATATGGATACGGATTCAGAGCGGTGGTGGTAGATGGCAGGGGCGATGATGATGGTGCGGCGACGGCGTGACAACTTGTGAACAGAACTCGAAACTCTAAAAGACTAGACGCGAAGACCAGCAACTGAACACGACGATGCAACCGCAAATTCAACAAAGCAAATACAGAAAAGATTATGCAAGGCTCAGATTGGTTCGGATGGGATGAACTAACCCTAATTTTTTTTGGCTTTTTCGTGGACTATAGGTATGAAGAACAGACTCGATCTAAACTACGAAAAACTGTAAAATCTCACCGAACAACCTGGAAATCTGATACCACTTGATAGAGGCAAAGGTGTCCCGTCTTTCGATGAGATGGTGGATTTCGCTTTGGTGGAAGTCGACTTTGACAATCCGACTACGAACGTGCGAGGACGTCGCGCCTTAGCAATCGCTAAACCAACTCCGAGAGGTTATTGACCACGCCGGAGCACGATCAACCTGACCACGAGGGTCTGTTTCCTGCGAGCAAACGAAGAACAAGCAAGAAACTAAGATTGCAATCTGGATATTGCGAATATAAGATGAAAGCTTTATTGATCAAGGTGGGGTTCTGTGACGCCTTTGTCTGGTCGTTGAACACAAACGAAGTACGCGAAGTTGCAGCTATGGCGAACTTTTAATCTAAACAAAACCCAAAGTCTAAACGATGCCCTAAGGGCTGTATATATGGAGGAAGAGGGGGAGAATTTCGTGGCCCTTGGTGGAGGGGTCCGAAATCAACCCTATCTCTTGTTTCCCCACACATAGGGACTCTAAAAATAGCCTATACTTATGTATTTCGAAATTACATGGGCCTGGCCCAATAATAAGGTGACGCAGCACCTAAAATAGCCTCGGGACGAAATTTATGAAGTGGCGTCTTGTATATTTCGTCCAAGGCTTCATGCACCCATTATGGTGGCTTCAAAGTCCTGAAATCATCACTTGTAACTCCGTTCTTGTTTCCCTTGCGCATGCCATCATCTCCATGCTTGTTCTTGCTCCAATGTTCATCCTTCTCCAAGCTAGGCCCTTCATTTGTAAGCAAAACAAATGTAACCAATTTAGGCAGCATCATATTCTCATGAACATTAGAATCATTACCAAGAAACGAAAGTACCTGGTAATTTAGTTGGCGTGCACGAGCTCTAGTAATTGGTCCAGTATGTATAGCAGCAGGGGCTGTGGGTGTAACAATTGTATTGATGTCCTCATCATCCTCCCCTTCTTGAAATGAAGTCGTCCTCGACGGAAGTTCATCTTCCTCACCCAAATAAGGCTTCAAATCTGCAATGTTAAAAGTGGGACTAACCCCAAAATTTGCAGGCAGCTCAAGTTTATATGCATTATCATTTATTTTCTCTAACACCTTAAAGGGACCATCAGCACGTGGCATTAACTTTGATTTGCGCAAATCAGGAAATCTATCCTTACGCAAATGTAACCAAACAAGATCTCCAGGTGCAAACACAACATGTTTTCTACCCTTATCTCCAGCAAGTTTATATTTAGCATTCATGCGCTCAATGTTTTCCTTAGTTAACTCATGCATTTTTAAAATCAATTCAGCACGTTGTTTAGCATCAAAATTAACCTTCTCCGAAGTTGGAAGAGGCAACAAATCAATAGGTGCACGAGGTAGGAAACCATACACAACTTCAAAAGGGCACATCTTAGTAGTAGAATGCAATGAACGATTATAAGCAAATTCAATATGAGGCAAGCATTCCTCCCACATTTTCTTATTATTCTTCAAAACAGCCCTAAGCATAGTAGACAACGTTCTATTGACTACTTCAGTTTGTCCATCAGTTTGGGGGTGACAAGTTGTACTAAAAAGCAGTTTAGTCCCCAACTTAGCCCATAAACATCTCCAAAAATGGCTAAGAAATTTAGTATCACGATCTGAAACAATAGTATTTGGCACACCATGCAAGCGAATAATTTCACGAAAGAACAAATCAGCAACATTAACAGCATCATCGCTTTTATGACATGGTATAAAGTGTGCCATTTTTGAGAATCTATCCACGACAACAAATATGCTATCCCTCCCCTTCTTTGTTCGAGGTAAACCTAAAACAAAGTCCATAGATATATCCTCCCAAGGAACACTAGGTACAGGCAAAGGCATATATAAACCATGAGGATTGAGTCGTGACTTAGCTTTTTGACATGTAGTGCATCGAGCAATAAAACGCTCAACATCCCGTCTCATCTTTGGCCAAAAGAAATGTGTAGCAAGTACGTCCTCCGTCTTCTTCACGCCAAAGTGTCCCATTAATCCTCCTCCATGCGCCTCCTGCAACAACAAAAGACGAACGGAGCTAGCTGGAATGCATAGCTTGTTAGCACGAAACACAAATCCATCGTTAACGACAAACTTGTTCCACATTCTTCCTTCTTTACAATTCTGCATTACATCTTTAAAATCAGCATCATGCACATATTGATCTTTGATGGTCTCCAAACCAAATATTTTGAAGTCAAGTTGTGAAAGCATAGTATAGCGACGAGACAATGCATCAGCAATAACATTTTCTTTTCTGATAGAGGCAAAGGTGTCCCGTCTTTCGATGAGATGGTGGATTTCGCTTTGGTGGAAGTCGACTTTGACGATCCGACTACGAACGTGCTAGGACGTCGCGCCTTAGCAATCGCTAAACCAACTCCGAGAGGTTATTGACCACGCCGGAGCACGATCAACCTGACCACGAGGGTCTGTTTCCTGCGAGCAAACGAAGAACAAGCAAGAAACTAAGATTGCAATCTGGATATTGCGAATATAAGATGAAAGCTTTATTGATCAAGGTGGGGTTCTGTGACGCCTTTGTCTGGTCGTTGAACACAAACGAAGTACGCGAAGTTGCAGCTATGGCGAACTTTTAATCTAAACAAAACCCAAAGTCTAAACGATGCCCTAAGAGCTGTATATATGGAGGAAGAGGGGGGGAATTTCGTGGCCCTTGGTGGAGGAGTCCGAAATCAACCCTATCTCTTGTTTCCCCACACATACGGACTCTAAAAATAGCCTATACTTATGTATTTCGAAATTACATGGGCCTGGCCCAATAATAAGGTGACGCAGCACCTAAAATAGCCTCGGGACGAAATTTATGAAGTGGCATCTTGTATATTTCATCCAAGGCTTCATGCACCCATTATGGTGGCTTCAAAGTCCTGAAATCATCACTTGTAACTCCGTTCTTGTTCCCCTTGCGCATGCCATCATCTCCATGCTTGTTCTTGCTCCAATGTTCATCCTTCTCCAAGCTAGGCCCTTCATTTGTAAGCAAAACAAATGTATCCAATTTAGGCAGCATCATATTCTCATGAACATTAGAATCATTACCAAGAAACGAAAGTACCTGGTAATTTAGTTGGCGTGCACGAGCTCTAGTAATTGGTCCAGTATGTATAGCAGCAGGGGCTGTGGGTGTAACAATTGTATTGATGTCCTCATCAAATAGCCTATACTTATGTATTTCGAAATTACATGGGCCTGGCCCAATAATAAGGTGACGCAGCACCTAAAATAGCCTCGGGACGAAATTTATGAAGTGGCGTCTTGTATATTTCGTCCAAGGCTTCATGCACCCATTATGGTGGCTTCAAAGTCCTGAAATCATCACTTGTAACTCCGTTCTTGTTTCCCTTGCGCATGCCATCATCTCCATGCTTGTTCTTGCTCCAATGTTCATCCTTCTCCAAGCTAGGCCCTTCATTTGTAAGCAAAACAAATGTATCCAATTTAGGCAGCATCATATTCTCATGAACATTAGAATCATTACCAAGAAACGAAAGTACCTGGTAATTTAGTTGGCGTGCACGAGCTCTAGTAATTGGTCCAGTATGTATAGCAGCAGGGGCTGTGGGTGTAACAATTGTATTGATGTCCTCATCACAAGATGAAACAAATGGTCCATAGGATAACACTCTTCATGAATTAGTATCTCTTGAATATCACGGTTTAATCCTCCCCAAAATCTATCCATAAAATCATCTTCACTTTCTTCTAAAGAGGAATGCAACAAGGTAGTTTGTAAATCATCATAATATTTTGTTACAGTTTCACTACCTTGTTTTAAGTGTTGCAACTTCTTAATCATGTCACGAGTATAATAAGCAGGGACGAAAGTATGTCGCATGGCAAGTTTCAAATCATCCCAAGTAGTAGGTATATAATCAGGGTGTAACCGACAATATTCACTCCACCAAACCAAAGCATAACCAGTGAAAGAACCAACCGCAACCTTAACCTTTTTATGTTCATTGAAATTATGGGAAGCAAATATATTTTTTATGTCGAACTCCCATTCAATATATAAAGCAGGTTTAAAACGGCCATTAAATGGTGGTATAGATACATTAACCTGATCATGTGCATTTGGATGTTTGTGCACCTCTCGTGACGGTTGTGGTATTTGCAAAGGTGGTGGCACGTCTCCCGCGATCGACAAAGCCCATGAATTGACTCCTGATCCTGTCATGATTAGTAGAACAAGAAACAAAACCCAAAAATAATGTTCCTATAACTACTAGGATGTGGTGGTAAAACGCTCACAGTAAAGCAAATATCAATGTCTTACAAGTTCTTACCATGCAGCAGGCGGTGATCGGCAACCAGCGGTGTCAAGTAACTCCGAATATTGAGTAAAGCGATTGCCAGGGGAGCGTACGTATACACGGTGTAGAAATATGTGGAGCTGGGTTGGCTATATATGGTAGCAAAAGATTAGCAATAATCAATTCAAAGATGCAATGTTGAATAAACGCTCAACGACGGTACTGTGCTGGTCCTAGGCTAGACCGGACTAGAGACGCGAGCCTAGAACACTAATGAGGTCACGTCGTAGCACAACTAGCATCAATGAAGGATACTAAGTAGCTCTGGACAGCAAGATATAAGTGAAGATCACAACGGCAGTAAAGATAATGAGGTGAAACAACAGCCAAGCAGGATATATCAACAACTTTGTCTCCAACTTTCCTCTGAAAAAGTTTGTGCCGATTTTTTTTGTTTTTTTTTCTTCTCTTTTTTTTCCTCACACTTTTTTTTTCTTTCTCTCCTTTTTTTCTCTCTGACTTTTTTTTCTCCTTTTTTTTCTCGTTTTTTTTCTCTCTTTTTTTCTCCCTCTTTCCAAAACAAACTAGATAAGATGCAGATTGGATCAAGTGAAGATGTGAACGATCTCAACTATTATTATGACAATGAATGGTGGGTAGCACGTGGTGGAAATTGATGGATGGGTGGTGGACAGCGGAAGAGATAATGATGCAGCGGTGGCGTGACTAATGTGAACAGAACTCGAAACTCTAAACGAACTAGACACTAAGACCAGCAACTCGACACGACGATGCAACCGATAATTCAACTATGCAAGCAATGAAAGGATAATTGCAAAGGCTCAGACTGGCTTGGACCAAGGATGAATAGATCTAACTCTTTTTTGTGGCTTTTTCTTGGACAATAGGTAAGAAAATAAATCTAATCTAGGAAAACTGGAAATTCTCACCGAGCAACCTGAAAACTGATACCACTTGATAGAGGCAGGGGTGTCCCGATCTTTCGATGAGATGGTAACTATCGATTTGGTGGAGACGACTTTGACGATCCGACTACAAACGTGCACGACGTTGCGCCTTAGCAATCGCTAAACCAATCTCCAGAGGTTATTGACCACGCCGGTGCACGATCAACCTGACCACGAACGTCTATTCCTGCAAGCAATCGAAGAACGAGCAAGAATATGATAAAAGCAATCTGAATATTGCAAATATGTATGAAGTATTGATAAAGGTGGGGATCCAAAAGCGGTCTTGGTCTGGTCGTTGGACACAAACGAAGTACACGAAGTTGCAATGGCTAACTTTTAACTAAACAAATCCCAAGGAAAAGCTACTAGATGGATCTACTTATATAGGAGCAAGGGGTGGCGGCCAAGGAGGTGGGAGGACGTCCCAAGGCAGCCTAAAACTAAATCTAGGTCGTACAAGGCCAATGGGCCCAAGTGGAGGTGATGTAACACCTTTGGACTTGTAGTTTGACTCGGATTCTGCTGCAGCATCAGATTGTTTCGTCCACAACTCAACGCTCCGGACGAATTTGAAGGTGATTCCAATTGGGTTGGAAAGTGCACGAAATCTAGTTTCCAACAAAAAAAGAATCACCCAATTCGGAGTCCGTATGAAAAACTTGTGTGCGTTTTGAGTCAGGTGTGTCTGTGCAGTCCGAATCTGAATCCAGAACGTGAGAGACTTGGACTCTATCTTCTCTTGGGCCAAAAGTGACGTGAGAGAACTTTTTGGACAGCAAATAAACATCTCTTTATTCCTTATCTTCATATGTGGATTGTACAAATGTCCCATACACCTGCAATTAGACAAAACACAAAAGTGTGTGAAGTATTTTTGTTCTGGATAACATAAATAGATTATTGAATAGTTTGCACTAGAAATCACTTGACAAATATGCATATATGCAATATTTTTGGTCATATCCAAGATAGTCATGTCCTCATCAATTCTTCTGTCTGGACTGGGCTACCTTGAGCCTATCGCGAATCAACTTCACCTTCTGTTCAGACTCTTTAATCAAGTCAGGTCCAAACAACTGGCGGTCTCCAACTTTGTCCCACGACAACGGTGTCCTGCACCTCCTTCCGTACAAAGCTTCGAAAGGGGCCATCTTTAAACTGGTTTGATAACTGTTGTTGTAAGAGAACTCTGCATATGGCAAATTATCGTCCCAACTAGATCCGTAATCTAGCGCACAAGCTCTCAGCATATCCTCCAAAATCTGATTGACTCTCTTGGTCTGTCCATCTGTTTGTGGATGAAAAGTTGTACTAAATTCTAGCCTGGTACCCAAAGTTTCGTGCAACTGCTTCCAGAACTTTGAGGTAAACTGGGTTCCTCTATCCGATACGATACTCCTTGGAACTCCATGCAGACATACTATTCTGGTCATGTATATCTTTGCCAACTTAGCACTGGTGTAAGTGGTCTTTACTGGGATGAAATAAGCTACTTTCGTCAATCGATCGACTACAACCCAAATCGAGTCATAGCCTGAACGAGTACTGGGCAATCCCGTGATAAAATCCATGCCTAACTTATCCCACTTCCATTCAGGTATCGGCAATGGTTGTAACAATTCTGCTAGCTTCTGATGCTCTGCCTTTACTCTCTGGCATACATCACAAACTGCTACATACTCCGCAACATCCTTCTTCATTCCGGTCCACCAGAAAATATCCTTCAAATCCAAATACATCTTGGTATTTCCTGGGTGAATTGAATACGGTGAGTCGTGTGCCTCTTGCAAAATCAACTTCCGGATCTCCGGGTCATTGGGCACGTAAATACGGTCTTCAAACCATAGGGTGTCGTGCTCATCCTCATGAAATCCTTTAGCTTTTCCTTTGCTTAGTTTCTCCTTTATAGCAGCAATCTCTTTGTCAGCTTTCTGAGCTTCTCTGATTCTACCCATCAAAGTTGACTGAATCTCCAATGCTGCTACATAGCCTCTCGGAACTATTTCCAAACATAGTTCACGAAGATTTTTGGCTAACTCCCTTGGTATTTCTCCCGTCAATAACTTATTGACATGGCTCTTGCGGCTTAATGCGTCTGCTACTACATTAGCCTTTCCAGGATGATAATGCAATTTCATATCGTAATCCTTGATAAGCTCCAACCATCTCCTTTGTCTGAGATTCAACTCCTTCTGTGTGAAAATGTACTTCAAGCTCTTATGATCCGTGTACACCTCACAATGATTTCCAATCAGAAAATGTCTCCATGTTTTCAATGCATGCACTACGGCTGCTAACTCCAAATCATGCGTAGCATAATTCAACTCATGAGGCTTCAGTTGTCTTGAGGCATATGAAACAGCTCTCCCTTCCTGCATAAGCACTGCTCCAAGTCCTCGACGTGAAGCGTCGCAATACACCTCATAATCCTTGGTCTAGTCTGGCAAGATCAATACTGGTGAGGTAACTAAGCGTTTCTTCAACTCCTGGAAACTAGCCTCACATTCCTCTGTCCATATGAACTTGGTATCCTTCTTCAACAACTCAGTCATAGGCTTCGCAATCTTTGAGAAATTCTCAATAAATCTCTGGTAGTATCCTGCAAGTCCAAGAAAACTCCGGATCTCTCCAACTGTTGTTGGGGCTTCCCACTTGGTCACGGTTTCAACTTTAGCGGGATCTACTGCTATACCTTCTCCAGATATAACATGTCCGAGGAATCCTACTTCCTTCAACCAAAACTCACATTTGCTGAACTTGGCATATAGTTGATGTTCTCTGAGCTTTCCAAGTACCAAACGCAAATGCTCCTTATGTTCCTCCTCATTCTTCGAATAAACCAGTATATCATCAATGAACACTACGACGAACTTATCCAAAAACTCCATAAACACTTTGTTCATCATGTTCATAAAATAGGCAGGTGCGTTAGTCAGACCAAATGACATAACGGTATACTCATACAGCCCATACCTGGTGGTAAAAGCTGTCTTCGGAATATCCTGTTCTCGAATCTTCAACTGGTGGTATCCTGATCGCAGATCGATCTTGGAAAATACCTTAGCTCCTTGCAATCGATCAAACAGATCGTTGATCATTGGTAGTGGGTACTTGTTCTTGATCGTTACTTCATTCAATCCTTGATAATCAACAACCATCCTTAACGATCCATCCTTCTTCTCCACTAGTAGTACTGGCGATCCCCAAGGTGAAGAACTTGGACGAATATATCCCTTATCTAGTAACTCCTTAATCTACTTCTTAATTTCCACCAAATCCTTTGCTGGCATCCTATATGGTCTCTTTGATATTGACCCTGTGCCTGGCAGTAGCTCAATCAAAAACTCAATATCTCTATCCGGTGGCATGCCTGGCAACTCCTCTGGAAATATATCAGGGAAATCCCTTACCACTGGTACTTCCTCCTGCACAACTCCTGTTAGGCAATTTACTTGAGTCATCTTTGGCACATGCCGGGATACATACTTGATCCTTCTCCCTTCTGGTGTGGTAAGCAAAATTGACTTACTAGCACATTCAATATTCCCTTCATACTTTGATAACCAATCCATGCCTAATATCACATCCAATCCTTGGGATTCCAATACTATTAGGTCTGAGGGAAAAACATAGTTACCAATCCTTAATGGTAACCGATCACACCATAGACTAGCCACATACTCTGCTCCGGGCGAGGTTACTAACATGGGTGACCTAAGGGCTTGGGTTGGTAGGTTATACTTATCCACAAATCCCCTTGAGATGTATGAATGCGATGCGCCAGTATCAAAAAGAACGAGTGCAGTAAATGACTTAACCAAAAACTTACCTATTACTGCATCGGGCTGAGCTTCGACCTCCTCCATGCTAACGTGGTTCACCTGTTCCCTGTTAAAAGGGTTTGGCTTCTTCCCAGAACTTCCATTGCTATTTCCATTTTGCAATTCAGGACATTCATTTGCATAATGTCCTGTCTTCGAACACTTAAAACAAGTGACTTGGCTTAGGTCCTTCTTGGCTGGGGTTGAGGGGTTGGTGCGGTTCTAGCCGTTGCTTCCTCCATTGCCATTACCATTCTTGGTGCCATTGTGATTGTGCGAGCTACCTCCTCCATGGGTATGCTGAAAATGTCCTCCCGGTCTAGGGGTAAAACGTGGCTTCTACTGAGCTCCTGAAGTATATTTTCCTTGTCCATACTTCCTCTTGCGATTCTCAATTTGCTGTTGCTTCCCTTCAATCATAAGAGCACGATCTACCAACTCCTGGTAGTTGTTGAAGGTTTCTACCATCAACTGCATGCTCAGCTCATCATTCAGTCCTTCCAGAAACTTCTCCTGCTTAGCTGCATCCGTAGCGACGTCATCTGGGGCATAACGTGCTAACTTACTAAAGTCCTCCACATACTGGCCAACTATCCTTCCTCCTTGGCGCAAGTTGCGAAACTCACGCTTCTTCATGGCCATAGCTCCGGTTGAAACATGGGCAGTATGAAAAGCCTGCTGAAACTGGTCCCATGTGACAGTGTCGACAGGGAAAGTGGCGGTGAAATTCTCCCACCATGATGCTGCGGGTCCTTCAAGCTGATGTGCGGTAAACTTCACCTTCTCCGCATCTGTGTATCCGGCTGTGATCAACTCCCTAGCTGTCTTGCGGAGCCAATCATATGCTACTATCGGCTCGGTGCTACTGGAAAACACCGGCGGATTCAGCCTAAGAAAACAGGCTAAGTGGTCAACAGGTGGTGGTGGTGGTGGGTTATTGTTGTTGTTCCCCTGATTCTGATTCTGGACTAGCAACTGCATCAATGTGTTCTGCTGCTGGATCAACTGGGTGAGCTCCGGTGGAAAGGCAAATCCGGGGTCACGTCTCGGAGGCATCTGAGGGTTTAGAAAAGATGAGATATAAGAATAGAGGGGGTCTAAAGAGAAAACACTACCCGTTGCACATGAGGCAAAACAAACAATTCACTTCAATCAATCAAACAAGGGCATACAATCGATCTACCTATCGCAAAAGTGCTCGGACTACTATATTTACATGGTGGACTACTACTACTGATGAGGTGGTCTACTAGAAATATTCTTCGGTTGCAGACTCCATGATATCTGCTCCAGCTTCATCAACATAGTCATCATCACTACTCTGCTTCCGAGTCGGTGCCGTCGATGATGATGTAGTCTTCCGGGCTAATTTCCTTGGGTTCTTCGTCTTCATCTACTGGCATAGGGCCTCCTATAAATATTCCAATCTTCTTGATCAGGTCGTCATTCTTCTCCACCAATACTTCAATTTCCTCTTCGTAATCTTCATGTGTAGCCTTGAGTTCTTCCTCCAGTTCCTTGATTCTTGTCTTAGCCTTCTTCAGATCTATCATGTCGGCGCACATCTGGTTCTCCTGTCGTTGAACGTGCTGGTTTAACTCCTGGATAAAAGTTGCGATTGATCTATCCTTCCTGGTGCTGATCATCTCCCAGTGTTCATCTCGGCACCCACAAATCTGGTAGATAGTATCCTTGAGATCCTTGTGGTAGACTTCTCCAATGCGTCCCATGGCGATGTGAGCTGCCATGCTCTTTCCTAGACTCCAAGTTGGTGCATCAAAAGAAAACTCTATGGGCTCAGTGACTGGCATGAACGCCCTTCCTGGAACTTGAACTTGAATCATCCAGCGCTCTTCTTCAGGTAAAGTGGCGTTGTAGGTTCCTGTGAAGCTTGGTACTCCTATGTTCAGGTATCTAGTGACTTCCTTCAAGTGACGTCCAAAGGGTGTATCTTCATCCGGTTGTGTGAACTTGTTCCTTGCATCCGCCATCCTAAAGAGTAGAATAGGTGAGAGGTCAGAAGAGAAGAGAGTGAATAGTGATCTAGGTCTCTAGCTTAGTGGTCGTGTCCTGCAGTCAGCGTGTGCTCTGATACCATCTCTGTAGCGACCAGACCTCAAACAGTCTGATCTCTATGCTCCGGTGTCATCCCTGGATCAGTAATGCTGACACCACACAGTACTCGGAGGATTTATAGCAGAGTAGCAATCACACACTTATTACATCGAGTGTCTCATAAGAGAACTTATTACAAATAAATATGGCTTAAGGCCATCTAATAACGATAACAGCGGAAGGCTTGGAAGATAAGTGAGTCCATCAACTCCAACGGCATCACTGAGTATAGAACCACGACCTAAAACTCCTTAATCGTCGTCTGAAAAGTCTGCAACATTAACGTTGCAGCCCGAAAACGGGTCAGCACATGGAATATGCTGGCAAGGTAACACATCGAGAATAATGGAATGAAACAGCTATACTATATGCATATTGGCTGGTGGAAAGGCTCTATGGTTACTATTTTGCGTAAAGCCAATTTCTCCCTACTTTAAAGGAATAAAATTTAATTACTATCATGGTGGTTGTTAAACATTGAGAATGGTTGACAGCATTCTCAATCCCAATTAAGCATCATCTTTAACATAACCCAACAAAATTAATTTAGAGTAACATGTTGAGATTCACATGATAATCCAGGTACTAGATACTCAAAACGTCCATAACCGGGGACACGGCTAACCATGATTAGTTTGTTACACTCTGCAAAGGTTTGTGCACTTTTCCCCACAAGACTCGATCGCCTCCGCTTGGTTTCTTGCACTACATGGTGTTTGAGAAGACGGATGACCAAGACATAGTCTTTCAGAAGCGCTAGCACCTTATGATCGGGTAGACTGTACCACCCACATCCCCTACATCTGCTAGTCTACCACTGTAAGAGTTCGCACAACTTAGTCAACTATGCTAGAGCCCATAATAGCTTGTGGCTGCACACGGAAGTTTCTAGTATGAATAGTCGCATGATCCCTTTGAGCTTGGGTGGCGGTCCAAAAAAAACAGGCAAGTCCTGGAATACCCAGGTGCCTCAATCCACCCAGATGTGTGTTTAAGTTGCCACCTTAGATAAACCTTTAATTAACAATCTCACATCTGTCATGGATTTCACTCACCCAATCCACGTCTACTAGCATAGCATGGCATAATAAGCAAACGTAGACGTAACTCCCAATGGTTTGATAATAAACAGATAATAGGTACTAGCTCATCTACTTCCCATCCCACAATTTAATTAGATCCTAATCATGCAATGTGTAGGATTGATCTAATGCAATAAAACTGGGTAATAGAAAAGGTATGATCAAAGTGTTACTTGCCTTGCTGATGATCCGCGAAACCTAACGATTCGAAGTAACAAGCGGCACACTCCGGGTACTCTATCGCAAACAAACAAACAAGCATACAATAAGTACTCATCTAATGCACAGGTAAAACTCAAATAAGAGATCTAACCAGAAGGTTCAACTTAAGAACTCCGGTTGGCAAAAAGAATCAAATCGAACGAAGCAACGAAAGTCAAACGGCGAAAGAAAACACTTCGTTTAGTAATCTGGATCTAGGGCGAATTTTACAGTAGCAAAACCTTGTTTAAGTTGGTTAAACGGATAGAGGGTTTTGAGACGAATCCCTAGGCGCTTGAATCGCCTGATTCCGATAAACGAGCGAAAAGTTATACTAAAACGAAAATCGGGTCAGGAATCGCGATCAGAAAAATCGCGGATTTAATCCGAGCAAAAGAAAAACGACGAACGCCAAATATATTTTTCATTTTTTTCTTTTTTTTCGGCACGGAAAACGAGGCGCGACGAACCTCGGCGGCGGCGGCGGACGTTGGCGGCGGTGGCGGCTGGGCTGGTGGCTGGCTAGGGTTTCCCTAGGGGTGGGCTGCCCCGGCTTATAAAGCCCCCCCTCGGGCCGGAGTCCTAGTCGGACACGGCCCGTAGGTCAGTTCGTTTCTTTTTTTAATTATTCCGCTCGGAAGAAGAATAAAAAGAAATACTAAACGGACTCCAAAAATTCCGAAATAAATTTTCACGGGCTTCTAAAATCAAGCCGCACAAGGTGAACATTTATTTGGGCCCTAAATGCAATTTTGAAAAACGCACATTTTTCCTAAATTCAAATAAAACACCGAAAAACTCCAAAATAAAATCTTATTTGATTTTATTATTAAATCCTCAATATTTCTTTATTTTGGGAAAGTCATTTTATTCCCTCTCTCATATTTTTGTAATAGAAATAATTGACGATAAAATAACAAAATCAAATGATCCTATTCTCAAAATTTGAGAAAACTCAAATATGAAAATAACGAAATCCCCAACTCTCTCCGTGGGTCATTGAGTTGCGTAGAATTTCTAGGATCAACCAAAATGCAAAATAAAATATGATATGCATTGATGATCTAATGTATAACATTCCAAATTGAAAATTTGGGATGTTACATGTGACCATTGAACCATGAGAAACTTGATATCATGGCGTCATGTGGTACGCTCGACTTGATCAAGGATACGAACGGGATATTCCCGATATGAGAGGTTATGATGAGGACATCAATACAATTGTTACACCCATAGCCCCTGCTGCTATACATACTGGACCAATTACTAGAGCTCGTGCACGCCAACTAAATTACCAGGTACTTTCGTTTCTTGGTAATGATTTTAATGTTCATGACAATATGATGCTGCCTAAATTGGATACATTTGTTTTGCTTACAAATGAAGGGCCTAGCTTGGAGAAGGATGAACATTGGAGCAAGAACAAGCATGGAGATGATGGCATGCGCAAGGGGAACAAGAACGGAGTTACAAGTGATGATTTCAGGACTTTGAAGCCACCATAATGGGTGCATGAAGCCTTGGACGAAATATACAAGATGCCACTTCATAAATTTCGTCCCGAGGCTATTTTAGGTGCTGCGTCACCTTATTATTGGGCCAGGCCCATGTAATTTCGAAATACATAAGTATAGGCTATTTTTAGAGTCCGTATGTGTGGGGAAACAAGAGATAGGGTTGATCTCGGACCCCTCCACCAAGGGCCACGAAATTCCCCCCTCTTCCTCCATATATACAGCCCTTAGGGCATCGTTTAGACTTTGGGTTTTGTTTAGATTAAAAGTTCGCCATAGCTGCAACTTCGCGTACTTCGTTTGTGTTCAACGACCAGACAAAGGCGTCACAGAACCCCACCTTGATCAATAAAGCTTTCATCTTATATTCGCAATATCCAGATTGCAATCTCAGTTTCTTGCTTGTTCTTCGTTTGCTCGCAGGAAACAGACCCTCGTGGTCAGGTTGGTCGTGCTCCGGCGTGGTCAATAACCTCTTGGAGTTGGTTTAGCGATTGCTAAGGCGCGACGTCCTCGCATGTTCGTAGTCGGATCGTCAAAGTCGACTGCCACCAAAGCGATATCCATCATCTCATCAAAAGACGGGACACCTTTGCCTCTATCAAGTGGTATCAGATTTCCAGGTTGCTCGGTGAGATTTTACAGTTTTTCGTAGTTTAGATCGAGTCTGTTCTTCATACCTACAGTCCACGAAAAAGCCACAAAAAAATTAGGGTTAGTTCATCATATCCGAACCAATCTGAGCCTTTGCATAATCTTTTTAGGGTTTTGCTTTGTTGAATTTGCGGTTGCATCGTCGTGTCTAGTTGCTGGTCTTAGAGTCTAGTCTTTTAGAGTTTCGAGTTCTGGTCATAAGTTGTCACGCCGCCGCCGCACCATCATCATCGCCCCTGCCATCTACCACCACCGCTTATCCGCCACCGCTCCGAATCCGTATCCATATACCACCACCAATCCGTGTCCATATACCACCACCGATCCATATCCATATACTACCACCGCTACCACCACCGCTGCCATATTCCACCACCATATATCCACCACCAATCCGAGTTCCTTGCTTATTAGGTTTGTTTTCGAGATCCATCTAGATTTCGATTCGTGTTTCCTTGCCGGAGTAGGTTTCGAAAGAAAAAGAGTCCGAAAACCACCCTCCGTTTAGGCCCAAAATTTTTGGAAAATGCACTTGACAAAAAAATTTCTGGCTATCCTATTTTTAGGTGTTTCTAAGCGTATTGAGACAGTCGCCATTATAGATAGTTTTTTTTGACCCGTTTCCAGTTTTTGGGTCCAGGCAGTCAAAAAAAAATTGGTCACAAAAATTTCGTGCCCATCCTGTCAGTTTGACCTGGGAAGAGTTTTGAGACACTCGCCATTATAGTGATTTTTCGCAAAAAAAAAGAGAGCAGCGCAAAAAAAAGCAGCGCAAAAAAAAAGAGCGAAAAAAAATTCGAGAGTGTGCTTTTCCCTTGTTTACGTGCAGCGCCGTGATTTTGTTAGTGTTTTAGGCTCGCGTCTCTAGCACGGTCTAGCCTAGGACCAGCACAGTACCGTCGTTGAGCGTTTATTCAACTTTGCATCTCTGAATTGATTATTGCTGACCCTTTTTGCTACCATATTATAAGCCTTCCCAGCTCCACATACATCTACGTCGTGCGTTTGACTTTCCCTGGTAATCGCTCTATCCAAGCTTTGAGAAGTTTTGACTACAACGGTTGCCGATCACCACCTGCTGCTGGGTAAGAACTGGTAAGAATTTGAGGTTTGCTTGACGGGTTTGTGATACACCACCACAACTTCTTAGTAGTCTGTAGGATCATATTCTTGTGTGTTTCTATTGCTGCTAACCATGCCAGGATCACAAGCCGACGAGATTGACTGGGAGAACTTATCGAACAAGGAGCTTCATGATAAGTTTCAGCAAATGATGACTGAACAGGTGCAAGATGTGCTGAACAATTTTGAAGAGGCCATGGAGAAGATTACTGGCCTTGAGAAGACGTTCGAAACTAAGCTCGATAACAGATTTAATGAACTGCTTGCGCGTCTTCCACCACCGGCTGCACCTGTCGCACCTCTGCAACAACAACAACTACGCCCCCTTCCGAATCAGTATGGACGAGCACAGCGTGTTCCTATTGAGCCAGGACAAAATTCTGGTGCCGCTGCTACTGCTGTTGGTGCTTCTTTGGCTCCTGCTACTACTGCTGCTGGTACCCAGGAGGATGATGATTATGTGGGAGATTATGAGGATGAGGTTGATCAAAATCCGAACTACGTGCAGCCACCAGCACCACCACCACCAGGTCGACCTCAGGTATATATTCGTAATGGTAGGCCTGCACCACCACCTCAGGTACGAGATGATGTCCATATTCCTAAACTGAAATTGAATATTCCACCATTTGAGGGTAGATATGTTCCTGATATATATCTTACTTGGGAGTTAGAAACTGAACAACGTTTTACATGTTTACAATATCCCGAGGAGAGACGAGTTGCTGCTGCTGTTTGTGCTTTATTATTGAGGAGAATGAAGCTATGCTTGCACGTTTTCTGGGTGGATTAAATAGAGAGATTCAGACCATTCTAGACTATAAGGAGTATACTAATATCACTCGTTTATTCCATCTTGCTTGTAAAGCTGAACGTGAAGTGCAGGATCGACAAGCATTGGCGCGAACTAACTTTTCTGCAGGCCGACCTTCCTCATGGACGCCGCGTGCATCTTCTACTTCAACTGCACCAGCACCTCAATCAGGTGCCTCCTACAGCCGTGATACAAGAAAACAGGAACAACCACCATTATCTGCCAAGAGCGCACCTGCCGGGCCTGCACAGAGTTCTTCTTCTAGGGCATCAGCAGGGCACACAAGTGATATTATTTGTCGTCGTTGTAAGGGAGGAGGTCATTATGCGAGAGAATGCAAATCTCCGCGTGTGATGATTGCTACCGCGGATGGTGGATATGAGTCCGCTAGTGACTATGATGAGGAGACATTGGCTCTTATTACACGTGAAGAACATGGTGGAGATGATTCTGATCATGAGACGCAATACATGGCTCCTGAAGACGCTGACAGGTATGAATGTTTAGTTGCTCAACGTGTTTTGAGTGTGCAGGTCACACAAGCTGAGCAAAATCAGAGGCACAATTTGTTCCATACCAAGGGAGTTGTGAAGGAACGTTCTGTGCGCATCATAATAGACGGAGGGAGCTGCAACAACTTGGCTAGCATGGAGATGGTGGAGAAGCTTTCTCTCAGCACAAGACCACATCCACATCCTTACTACATCCAATGGTTCAACAACAGCGGCAAGGTTAAGGTAACACGTACTGTTCGTGTGCATTTTAGTATCTCTACATATGCTGATTATGTTGATTGTGATGTGGTACCTATGCAAGCATGTTCCTTATTACTTGGTAGGCCATGGCAATTTGATAAAAATTCTGTACACCATGGTAGAAACAATCACTATACTCTTGTTCATAAGGATAAAAATATTACTTTGCTTCCTATGACTCCTGATTCCATTTTGAAAGATGATATTAATAGAGCTAATAAAGCAAAACAGGAGAAGAATAAGAGTGAAAATCAGATTGTGGCAAAATAATTTGAGCAACAAATGAAGCCTAATAATGAACCATCTAGTGTTGCTTCTGAAATTAAATTGAAAAGTGCATGTTTATTTGCCACCAAATCTGATATTGATGAGCTAGATTTCAGCAAATCTGTTTGCTATGCTTTTGTGTGCAAAGAGGCATTATTTTCATTCGAGGACGTGCCTTCCTCTTTGCCTCCTGCTGTCACTAACATTTTGCAGGAGTTCGCTGACGTTTTGCCACAAGACATGCCATCGGGATTACCGCCTATTCGAGGGATTGAGCATCAGATTGACTTAATTCCCGGTGCTTCACTGCCAAACCGTGCACCATACCGTACCAACCCAGAGGAGACGAAGGAGATTATGCGTCAAGTACAAGAGCTTCTCGACAAAGGTTATATACGCGAATCCCTTAGTCCTTGTGCTGTTCCTATTATTCTAGTGCCGAAAAAGGATGGTACATCACGTATGTGTGTTGATTGTAGAGGCATTAATAATATTACTATTCGTTATCGTCATCCTATTCCTAGGCTAGATGATATGCTTGATGAATTGACTGGCTCTACAATATTCTCCAAAGTTGATTTGCGTAGTGGCTACCATCAAATTCGTATGAAATTGGGAGATGAATGAAAAGCAGCATTTAAAACTAAGTTTGGATTATATGAGTGGTTAGTCATGCCTTTTGGGTTAACTAATGCACCTAGTACTTTCATGAGATTAATGAACGAAGTTTTACGTGCTTTCATTGGACGATTTGTGGTAGTTTACTTTGATGACATATTGATTTATAGCAGATCTTTGGAAAGACATCTGGAACATTTACGTGCTGTTTTTATTGCTCTACGTGATGCACGTTTGTTTGGTAACATTGGGAAGTGCACCTTTTGCACCGACCGAGTATCTTTTCTTGGCTATGTTGTTACTCCACAGGGAATTGAAGTTGATAAAGCCAAGATTGAAGCTATTGAGAGTTGGCCGCAGCCCAAAACGGTCACACAAGTGAGGAGTTTTCTTGGCCTCGCTGGATTCTATAGGCGTTTTGTGAGAGATTTCAGCACCATTGCTGCACGTCTTAACGAGCTTACAAAGAAGGATGTGCCTTTTGTTTGGGGTACCGCACAGGAAGAAGCCTTCACGGTATTGAAAGATAAGTTGACACATGCTCCTTTACTCCAACTTCCTGATTTTAATAAGACTTTTGAGCTTGAATGTGATGCTAGTGGAATTGGATTAGGAGGTGTGTTATTACAAGATGGCAAACCTGTTGCATACTTTTCTGAAAAATTGAGTGGGCCTAGTCTGAATTATTCTACTTATGATAAAGAATTATATGCTCTTGTTCGGACTTTAGAAACATGGCAACATTATTTATGGCCCAAAGAATTTGTTATACATTCTGATCATGAATCTTTGAAACATATTAAAAGTCAAGCTAAACTGAATCGTAGACATGCTAAATGGGTTGAATTCATTGAGACTTTCCCTTATGCCATTAAACACAAGAAGGGAAAAGAAAATGTTATTGCTGATGCATTGTCTCATCGCTATACTATGCTTTCACAACTTGACTTCAAAATATTTGGTTTGGAGACCATCAAAGATCAATATGTGCATGATGCTGATTTTAAAGATGTAATGCAGAATTGTAAAGAAGGAAGAATGTGGAACAAGTTTGTTGTTAATGATGGATTTGTGTTTCGTGCTAACAAGCTATGCATTCCAGCTAGCTCCGTTCGTCTTTTGTTGTTGCAGGAGGCGCATGGAGGAGGAATAATGGGACACTTTGGCGTGAAGAAGACGGAGGACGTACTTGCTACACATTTCTTTTGGCCAAAGATGAGACGGGATGTTGAGCGTTTTATTGCTCGCTGCACTACATGTCAAAAAGCGAAGTCACGACTCAATCCTCATGGTTTATATATGCCTTTGCCTGTACCTAGTGTTCCTTGGGAGGATATATCTATGGACTTTGTTTTAGGTTTACCTCGAACAAAGAAGGGGAGTGATAGCATATTTGTTGTCGTGGATAGATTCTCGAAAATGGCACACTTTATACCATGTCATAAAAGCGATGATGATGTTAATGTTGCTGATATGTTCTTTCGTGAAATTATTCGCTTGCATGGTGTGCCAAATACTATTGTTTCAGATCATGATACTAAATTTCTTAGCCACTTTTGGAGATGTTTATGGGCTAAGTTGGGGACTAAACTTCTTTTTAGTACTACTTGTCACCCCCAAACTGATGGACAAACTGAAGTAGTCAATAGAACGTTATCTACTATGCTTAGGGCTGTTTTGAAGAATAATAAGAAAATGTGGGAGGAATGCTTGCCTCATATTGAATTTGCTTATAATCGTTCATTGCATTCTACTACTAAGATGTGCCCTTTTGAAGTTGTGTATGGTTTCCTACCTCGTGCACCTATTGATTTGTTGCCTCTTCCATCTTCGGAGAAGGTTAATTTTGATGCTAAACAACGTGCTGAATTGATTTTAAAAATGCATGAGTTAACTGAGGAAAACATTGAGCGTATGAATGCTAAATATAAACTTGCTGGAGATAAGGGTAGAAAACATGTTGTGTTTTCACCTGGAGACCTTGTTTGGTTACATTTGCGTAAGGATAGATTTCCTGATTTGCGCAAATCAAAGTTAATGCCACGTGCTGATGGTCCCTTTAAGGTGTTAGAGAAAATAAATGATAATGCATATAAACTTGAGCTGCCTGCAGATTTTGGGGTTAGTCCCACTTTTAACATTGCAGATTTGAAGCCTTATTTGGGTGAGGAAGATGAACTTCCGTCGAGGACGACTTCATTTCAAGAAGGGGATGATGATGAGGACATCAATACAATTGTTACACCCACAGCCCCTGCTGCTATACATACTGGACCAATTACTAGAGCTCGTGCACGCCAACTAAATTACCAGGTACTTTCGTTTCTTGGTAATGATTCTAATGTTCATGAGAATATGATGCTGCCTAAATTGGATACATTTGTTTTGCTTATAAATGAAGGGCCTAGCTTGGAGAAGGATGAACATTGGAGCAAGAACAAGAACGGAGTTACAAGTGACGATTTCAGGACTTTGAAGCCACCATAATGGGCGCATGAAGCCTTGGACGAAATATACAAGATGCCACTTCATAAATTTCGTCCCGAGGCTATTTTAGGTGCTGCGTCACCTTATTATTGGGCCAGGCACATGTAATTTCGAAATACATAAGTATAGGCTATTTTTAGAGTCCGTATGTGTGGGGAAACAAGAGATAGGGTTGATTTCGGACCCCTCCACCAAGGGCCACGAAATTCCCCCCTCTTCCTCCATATATACAGCCCTTAGGGCATCGTTTAGACTTTGGGTTTTGTTTAGATTAAAAGTTCGCCATAGCTGCAACTTCGCGTACTTCGTTTGTGTTCAACGACCAGACAAAGGCGTCACAGAACCCCACCTTGATCAATAAAGCTTTCATCTTATATTCGCAATATCCAGATTGCAATCTCAGTTTCTTGCTTGTTCTTCGTTTGCTCGCAGGAAACAGACCCTCGTGGTCAGGTTGATCGTGCTCTGGCGTGGTCAATAACCTCTTGGAGTTGGTTTAGCGATTGCTAAGGCGCGACGTCCTCGCACGTTCGTAGTCGGATCGTCAAAGTCGACTGCCACCAAAGCGATATCCATCATCTCATCGAAAGACGGGACACCTTTGCCTCTATCAGGTTACCTTGTAGATCAAGTGTTTCGTGGTCCACTCCACGGATAGGATCCGTGAAGCAACGCCTGAGTTGAGAAACGTGGAAGACATTGTGAACTCTGGAAAGATGCGAAGGTAGTTCCAATTGGTAGGCAACTTCTCCTTGTTTCGCAAGAATGCGAAAAGGTCCAATGTAACGAGGAGCCAATTTGCCTTTGATACCGAAACGATGGGTTCCCTTTAACGGAGTAACCTGAAGGTAAGCTTTCTCGCCGACTTCATAAGTCACGAGCTTATGTTTACGATCATATTGGCTCTTTTGACGAGATTGGGCTGTTTTCAATTTCTCACGAATAACACGGACCTGCTCTTCTGCTTCCTGAATCATATCCGGGCCAAAGAGTTGTCTTTCCCCGGTTTCAGACCAGTTAAGAGGCATTCGACATTTTCGTCCATAGAGAACTTCGAAAGGAGCTTTGCCCAAGCTAGCTTGATAACTATTGTTATAAGCAAACTCCGCGAATGGAAGGCATTTCTCCCAACCCATTCCGAATGAGATGACAGAAGCTTGGAGCATATCTTCCAGAATTTGATTGACTCGCTCTACTTGACCACTTGATTGAGGATGGAAGGCGGTGCTAAAAGAGAGACGAGTTCCCATGGCATTTTGGAAACTTTCCCAAAATCGAGAGGTGAAGAGACTCCCATGGTCTGAGTTAATTTCCAATGGAACACCATGAAGCGACACTATTCGGGAGATGTATAACTCAGCTAGCTGGCTAGCGGTGATACTCTCACAAACAGGTAGAAAGTGGGCTACTTTGGAAAGACGGTCGATCATGACAAAGATGGCACTATTCCCTCTCTTGGTCCTGGGAAACGCAGTAATGAAATCCATACTGATTTTATCCCATTTCCACTCAGGAATAGCCAAAGGTTGAAGGGTGCCAGCAGGCCGTTGATGCTCTACTTTAACACGACGACAAATGTCGCAATTAGCAATGTATTGAGCGATTTCTCTCTTCATCCTAGTCCACCAAAAGCTCTGGCATAGGTCTTGATACATTTTAGTACTACCGGGATGAATGGTGAGAGGGGATTCATGAGCTTCCTTAAGGATCAGCCGCCTCAGGTTTCGTGCCTTGGGAACCACTAAGCGGTTTCCAAAGTATACGACACCTTGATCATCAACGGAGAAACAATTCGCGACTCCTTTCTTAATGTTTCTCTTTATACGGGAGATTCCCGGATCTACCTTCTGTGCCTTGATGATCTGATCCGTAAGGGTAGGTTTCGCCACCAGGGTGGATAGGAATCCTCGAGGAACAATGTGAAGATTAAGCTTACGAAATTCCTCATGGAGAAGTGGTTGACTTTGTTGTAACATCAGGTTATTACAATAAGATTTACGACTTAGCGCATCAGCCATGACATTGGCTTTGCCCGGGGTGTAAGTTATTCCTAAGTCGTAATCCGAGATCAACTCGACAAAACGTCTTTGCCTAAGATTCAAATCCGGTTTGGTGAAGATATATTTCAAACTTTGGTGATCGGTGAAGATCTCGCAACGATTACCGAGGAGGTAATGTCTCCAAGTTTTAAGTGCATGGACTACAACTGCAAGCTCTACATCATGTGTGGGATAATTTTCCTCATGTGGGTGTAATTGTCGTGAAGCATAGGCAATTACCTGATGATAGAGGCAAAGGTGTCCCGTCTTTCGATGAGATGATGGATATCGCTTTGGTGGAAGTCGACTTTGACGATCCGACTACGAACGTGCGAGGACGTCGCGCCTTAGCAATCGCTAAATCAACTCCGAGAGGTTATTGACCACGCCGGAGCACGATCAACCTGACCACGAGGGTCTGTTTCCTGCGAGCAAACGAAGAACAAGCAAAAAACTGAGATTGCAATCTGGATATTGCGAATATAAGATGAAAGCTTTATTGATCAAGGTGGGGTTCTGTGACGCCTTTGTCTGGTCGTTGAACACAAACGAAGTACGCGAAGTTGCAGCTATGGCGAACTTTTAATCTAAACAAAACCCAAAGTCTAAACGATGCCCTAAGGGCTGTATATATGGAGGAAGAGGGGGGAATTTCGTGGCCCTTGGTGGAGGGGTCCGAAATCAACCCTATCTCTTGTTTCCCCACACATACGGACTCTAAAAATAGCCTATACTTATGTATTTCGAAATTACATGGGCCTGGCCCAATAATAAGGTGACGCAGCACCTAAAATAGCCTCGGGACGAAATTTATGAAGTGGCATCTTGTATATTTCGTCAAAGGCTTCATGCACCCATTATGGTGGCTTCAAAGTCCTGAAATCATCACTTGTAACTCCGTTCTTGTTCCCCTTGCGCATGCCATCATCTCCATGCTTGTTCTTGCTCCAATGTTCATCCTTCTCCAAGCTAGGCCCTTCATTTGTAAGCAAAACAAATGTATCCAATTTAGGCAGCATCATATTCTCATGAACATTAGAATCATTACCAAGAAACGAAAGTACCTGGTAATTTAGTTGGCGTGCACGAGCTCTAGTAATTGGTCCAGTATGTATAGCAGCAGGGGCTGTGGGTGTAACAATTGTATTGATGTCCTCATCATCCTCCCCTTCTTGAAATGAAGTCGTCCTCGACGGAAGTTCATCTTCCTCACCCAAATAAGGCTTCAAATCTGCAATATTAAAAGTGGGACTAACCCCAAAATCTGCAGGCAGCTCAAGTTTATATGCATTATCATTTATTTTGTCTAACACCTTAAAGGGACCATCAGCACGTGGCATTAGCTTTGATTTGCGCAAATCAGGGAATCTATCCTTACGCAAATGTAACCAAACAAGATCTCCAGGTGCAAACACAACATGTTTTCTACCCTTATCTCCAGCAAGTTTATATTTAGCATTCATACGCTCAATGTTTTCCTTAGTTAACTCATGCATTTTTAAAATTAATTCAGCACGTTGTTTAGCATCAAAATTAACCTTCTCCGAAGATGGAAGAGGCAACAAATCAATAGGTGCACGAGGTAGGAAACCATACACAACTTCAAAAGGGCACATCTTAGTAGTAGAATGCAATGAACGATTATAAGCAAATTCAATATGAGGCAAGCATTCCTCCCACATTTTCTTATTATTCTTCAAAACAGCCCTAAGCATAGTAGACAACGTTCTATTGACTACTTCAGTTTGTCCATCAGTTTGGGGGTGACAAGTAGTACTAAAAAGCAGTTTAGTCCCCAACTTAGCCCACAAACATCTCCAAAAGTGGCTAAGAAATTTAGTATCACGATCTGAAACAATAGTATTTGGCACACCATGCAAGCGAATAATTTCACGAAAGAACAAATCAGCAACATTAACAGCATCATCGCTTTTATGACATGGTATAAAGTGTGCCATTTTCGAGAATCTATCCACGACAACAAATATGCTATCCCTCCCCTTCTTTGTTGAGGTAAACCTAAAACAAAGTCCATAGATATATCCTCCCAAGGAACACTAACTACAGGCAAAGGCATATATAAACCATGAGGATTGAGTCGTGACTTAGCTTTTTGACATGTAGTGCAGCGAGCAATAAAACGCTCAACATCCCGTCTCATCTTTGGCCAAAAGAAATGTGTAGCAAGTACGTCCTCCGTCTTCTTCACGCCAAAGTGTCCCATTAATCCTCCTCCATGCGCCTCCTGTAACAACAAAAGACGAACGGAGCTAGCTGGAATGCATAGCTTGTTAGCACGAAACACAAATCCATCGTTAACAACAAACTTGTTCCACATTCTTCCTTCTTTACAATTCTGCATTACATCTTTAAAATCAGCATCATGCACATATTGATCTTTGATGGTCTCCAAACCAAATATTTTGAAGTCAAGTTGTGAAAGCATAGTATAGCGACGAGACAATGCATCAGCAATAACATTTTCTTTTCCCTTCTTGTGTTTAATGACATAAGGGAAAGTCTCAATGAATTCAACCCATTTAGCATGTCTACGATTCAGTTTAGCTTGACTTTTAATATGTTTCAAAGATTCATGATCAGAATGTATAACAAATTCTTTGGGCCATAAATAATGTTGCCATGTTTCTAAAGTCCGAACAAGAGCATATAATTCTTTATCATAAGTAGAATAATTCTAATAGAGGCGGGGGTCCCGATCTTTCGATGAGATGATAATTATCGATTTGGTGGAGACGACTTTGACAATCCGACTACAAACGTGCACAACGTTGCGCCTTAGCAATCGCTAAACCAATCTCCTGAGGTTACTGACGATGCTGGAAGCACGGTCAGCCTGACCACGAAGGTCTATTCCTGCAAGCAATCGAAGAACGAGCAAGAATATGATAAAGCAATCTGAATATTGCAAATATATATGAAGTATTGATAATGGTGGGGATCCGGAAGCGGTCTTGGTCTGGTCGTTGGACACAAACGAAGTACACGAAGTTGCAATGGCTAACTTTTAACTAAACAAATCCCCAGGAAAAGCTACTAGATGGATCTACTTATATAGGAGCAAGGGGTGGAGGCCAAGGAGGTGGGAGGACGTCCCAAGGCAGCCTAAAACTAAATCTAGGTCGTACAAGGCCAATGGGCTCAAGTGGAGGTGATGTAACACCTTTGGACTTGTAGTTTGACTCGGATTCTGCTGCAGCATCAGATTGTTTCGTCCACAACTCAACGCTCCGGACGAATTTGAAGGTGATTCCAATTGGGTTGGAAAGTGCACGAAATCTAGTTTCCAACAAAAAAAGAATCACCCAATTCGGAGTCCGTATGAAAAACTTGTGTGCGTTTTGAGTCAGGTATGTCTGTGCAGTCCGAATCTGAATCCAGAACGTGAGAGACTTGGACTCTGTCTTCTCTTGGGCCAAAAGTGACGTGAGAGAACTTTTTGGACAGCAAATAAACATCTCTTTCTTCCTTATCTTCATATGTGGATTGTACAAATGTCCCATACACCTGCAATTAGACAAAACACAAAAGTGTGTGAAGTATTTTTGTTCTGGATAACATAAATAGATTATTGAATAGTTTGCACTAGAAATCACCTGACAAATATGCATATATGCAATATTTTTGGTCATATCCAAGGTAGTCATGTCCTCATCATCTACATATGCTGATTATGTTGATTGTGATGTGGTACCTATGCAAGCATGTTCCTTATTACTTGGTAGACCATGGCAATTTGATAAAAATTCTGTACACCATGGTAGAAACAATCACTATACTCTTGTTCATAAGGATAAAAATATTACTTTGCTTCCTATGACTCCTGATTCCATTTTGAAAGATGATATTAATAGAGCTAATAAAGCACAACAGGAGAAGAATAAGAGTGAAAATCAGATTGTGGCAAAAGAATTTGAGCAACAAATGAAGCCTAATAATAAACCATCTAGTGTTGCTTCTGAAATTAAATTGAAAAGTGCATGTTTACTTGCCACCAAATCTGATATTGATGATCTAGATTTTAGCAAATCTGTTTGCTATGCTTTTGTGTGCAAAGAGGCATTATTTTCATTCGAGGACGTGCCTTCCTCTTTGCCTCCTGCTGTCACTAACATTTTGCAGGAGTTCACTGACGTTTTTCCACAAGACGTGCCACCGGGATTACCGCCTATTCGAGGGATTGAGCATCAGATTGACTTAATTCCCGGTGCTTCACTGCCAAACCGTGCACCATACCGTACCAATCCAGAGGAGACGAAGGAGATTATGCGTCAAGTACAAGAGCTTCTCGACAAAGGTTATATACGCGAATCCCTTAGTCCTTGTGCTGTTCCTATTATTCTAGTGCCGAAAAAGGATGGTACATCACGTATGTGTGTTGATTGTAGAGGCATTAATAATATTACTATTCGTTATCGTCATCCTATTCCTAGGCTAGATGATATGCTTGATGAATTGAGTGGTTCTACAATTTTCTCCAAAGTTGATTTGCGTAGTGGCTACCATCAAATTCGTATGAAATTGGGAGATGAATGGAAAACAGCATTTAAAACTAAGTTTGGATTATATGAGTGGTTAGTCATGCCTTTTGGGTTAACTAATGCACCTAGTACTTTCATGAGATTAATGAACGAAGTTTTACGTGCTTTCATTGGACGATTTGTGGTAGTTTACTTTGATGACATATTGATTTATAGCAGATCTTTGGAAGAACATTTGGAACATCTACGTGTTGTTTTTATTGCTCTACGTGATGCACGTTTGTTTGGTAACCTTGGGAAGTGCACCTTTTGCACCGACCGAGTATCTTTTCTTGGCTATGTTGTTACTCCACAGGGAATTGAAGTTGATAAAACCAAGATTGAAGCTATTGAGAGTTGGCCGCAGCCCAAAACGGTCACACACGTGAGGAGTTTTCTTGGCCTCGCTGGATTCTATAGGCGTTTTGTGAGAGATTTCAGCACCATTGCTGCACCTCTCAATGAGCTTACAAAGAAAGATGTGCCTTTTCTTTGGGGTACCGCACAGGAAGAAGCCTTCTCCGTATTGAAAGATAAGTTGACACATGCTCCTTTACTCCAACTTCCTGATTTTAATAAGACTTTTGAGCTTGAATGTGATGCTAGTGGAATTGGATTAGGAGGTGTGTTATTACAAGATGGCAAACCCGTTGCATACTTTTCTGAAAAATTGAGTGGGCCTAGTCTGAATTATTCTACTTATGATAAAGAATTATATGCTCTTGTTCGGACTTTAGAAACATGGCAACATTATTTATGGCCCAAAGAATTTGTTATACATTCTGATCATGAATCTTTGAAACATATTAAAAGTCAAGCTAAACTGAATCGTAGACATGCTAAATGGGTTGAATTCATTGAGACTTTCCCTTATGTCATTAAACACAAGAAGGGAAAAGAAAATGTTATTGCTGATGCATTGTCTCGTCGCTATACTATGCTTTCACAACTTGACTAAAAAATATTTGGTTTGGAGACCATCAAAGATCAATATGTGCATGATGCTGATTTTAAAGATGTAATGCAGAATTGTAAAGAAGGAAGAATGTGGAACAAGTTTGTCGTTAACGATGGATTTCTGTTTCGTGCTAACAAGCTATGCATTCCAGCTAGCTCCGTTCGTCTTTTGTTGTTGCAGGAGGCGCATGGAGGAGGATTAATGGGACACTTTGGCGTGAAGAAGACGGAGGACGTACTTGCTACACATTTCTTTTGGCCAAAGATGAGACGGGATGTTGAGCGTTTTATTGCTCGATGCACTACATGTCAAAAAGCTAAGTCACGACTCAATCCTCATGGTTTATATATGCCTTTGCCTGTACCTAGTGTTCCTTGGGAGGATATATCTATGGACTTTGTTTTAGGTTTACCTCGAACAAAGAAGGGGAGGGATAGCATATTTGTTGTCGTGGATAGATTCTCGAAAATGGCACACTTTATACCATGTCATAAAAGCGATGATGCTGTTAATGTTGCTGATTTGTTCTTTCGTGAAATTATTCGCTTGCATGGTGTGCCAAATACTATTGTTTCAGATCGTGATACTAAATTTCTTAGCCACGTTTGGAGATGTTTATGGGCTAAGTTGGGGACTAAACTGCTTTTTAGTACTACTTGTCACCCCCAAACTGATGGACAAACTGAAGTAGTCAATAGAACGTTGTCTACTATGCTTAGGGCTGTTTTGAAGAATAATAAGAAAATGTGGGAGGAATGCTTGCCTCATATTGAATTTGCTTATAATCATTCATTGCATTCTACTACTAAGATGTGCCCTTTTGAAGTTGTGTATGGTTTCCTACCTCATGCACCTATTGATTTGTTGCCTCTTCCATCTTCGGAGAAGGTTAATTTTGATGCTAAACAACGTGCTGAATTGATTTTAAAAATGCATGAGTTAACTAAGGAAAACATTGAGCGCATGAATGTTAAATATAAACTTGCTGGAGATAAGGGTAGAAAACATGTTGTGTTTGCACCTAGAGATCTTGTTTGGTTACATTTGCGTAAGGATAGATTTCCTGATTTGCGCAAATCAAAGTTAATGCCACGTGCTGATGGTCCCTTTAAGGTGTTAGAGAAAATAAATGATAATGCATATAAACTTGAGCTGCCTGCAGATTTTGGGGTTAGTCCCACTTTTAACATTGCAGATTTGAAGCCTTATTTGGGTGAGGAAGATGAACTTCCGTCGAGGACGACTTCATTTCAAGAAGGGGAGGATGATGAGGACATCAATACAATTGTTACACCCACAGCCCCTGCTGCTATACATACTGGACCAATTACTAGAGCTCGTGCACGCCAACTAAATTACCAGGTACTTTCGTTTCTTGGTAATGATTCTAATGTTCATGAGAATATGATGCTGCCTAAATTGGATACATTTGTTTTGCTTACAAATGAAGGGTCTAGCTTGGAGAAGGATGAACATTGGAGCAAGAACAAGCATGGAGATGATGGCATGCGCAAGGGGAACAAGAACGGAGTTACAAGTGATGATTTCAGGACTTTGAAGCCACCATAATGGGTGCATGAAGCCTTGGACGAAATATACAAGATGCCACTTCATAAATTTCGTCCCGAGGCTATTTTAGGTGTTGCGTCACCTTATTATTGGGCCAGGCCCATGTAATTTCGAAATACATAAGTATAGGCTATTTTTAGAGTCCGTATGTGTGGGGAAACAAGAGATAGGGTTGATTTCGGACCCCTCCACCAAGGGTCACGAAATTCCCCCCTCTTCCTCCATATATACAGCCCTTAGGGCATCGTTTAGACTTTGGGTTTTGTTTAGATTAAAAGTTCGCCATAGCTGCAACTTCGCGTACTTCGTTTGTGTTCAACGACCAGACAAAGGCGTCACAGAACCCCACCTTGATCAATAAAGCTTTCATCTTATATTCGCAATATGCAGATTGCAATCTTAGTTTCTTGCTTGTTCTTCGTTTGCTCGCAGGAAACAGACCCTCGTGGTCAGGTTGATCGTGCTCCGGCGTGGTCAATAACCTCTCGGAGTTGGTTTAGCGATTGCTAAGGCGCGACGTCCTCGCACGTTCGTAGTCGGATCGTCAAAGTCGACTTCCACCAAAGCGAAATTCACCATCTCATCGAAAGACGGGACACCTTTGCCTCTATCACCAAGTAATAAGGAACATGCTTGCATAGGTACCACATCACAATCAACATAATCAGCATATGTAGAGATACTAAAATGCACACGAACAGTACGTGTTACCTTAACCTTGCCGCTGTTGTTGAACCATTGGATGTAGTAAGGATGTGGATGTGGTCTTGTGGTGAGAGAAAGCTTCTCCACCATCTCCATGCTAGCCAAGTTGTTGCAGCTCCCTCCGTCTATTATGACGCGCACAGAACGTTCCTTCACAACTCCCTTGGTATGGAACAAATTGTGCCTCTGATTTTGCTCAGCTTGTGTGACCTGCACACTCAAAACACGTTGAGCAACTAAACATTCATACCTGTCAGCGTCTTCAGGAGCCATGTATTGCGTCTCATGATCAGAATCATCTCCACCATGTTCTTCACGTGTAATAAGAGCCAATGTCTCCTCATCATAGTCACTAGCGGACTCATATCCACCATCCGCGGTAGCAATCATCACACGCGGAGATTTGCATTCCCTCGCATAATGACCTCCTCCCTTACAACGACGACAAATAATATCACTTGTATGCCCTGTTGATGCCATGGAAGAAGAAGAACGCTGTGCAGGACCCGCAGGTGCGCTCTTGGAAGATAATGGTGGTTGTGCCTGTTTTCTTGTATCACGGCTGGAGGTGGCACCGGATGGAGGTGCTGGTGCAGTTGAAGTAGAAGATGCACGTGGTGTCCATGATGAAGGTCGGCCTGCAGAAAAGTTAGTTCACCCCAATGCTTGTTGATCCTGCACTTCACGTTCAGCTTTACAAGCAAGATGGAATAAACGAGTGATATTAGTATACTCCTTATAGTCTAGAATGGTCTGAGTCTCTCTATTTAATCAACCCAGAAAACGTGCAAGCATAGCTTCATTCTCCTCAACAATACCACATCTAATCATGCCAGTTTGTAATTCCTGATAATATTCTTCTACAGAATTTTTCCCTTGTCTTAAACGCTGCAATTTTTGAAGCAATTCACGTTGATAATATGGTGGAACCCAACGCGTACGCATAGCAGTTTTCAAAGCAGCCCAAGTAGTTGGAATAGGATATAATCTACAATGTTCAGACCACCATACACATGCAAAACTAGTGAAAGCACAAACAGCAGCAGCAACTCGTCTCTCCTCAGGATATTGTAAACATGTAAATCGTTGTTCAGTTTCTAACTCCCAAGTAAGATATATATCAGGAACATATCTACCCTCAAATGGTGGAATATTCAATTTCAGTTTAGGAATATGGACATCATCTCGTACCTGAGGTGGTGGTGCAGGCCTACCATTACGAATATATACCTGAGGTCGACCTGCTGGTGGTGGTACAGGTGGCTGCACGTAGTGTTGATTTTGATCAACCTCATCCTCATAATCTCCCACATAATCATCCACCTCCGCATCAGCAGCAGGAGCCACAGAAGTATCAACAGCAGCACCAACAGTTTGGCCAAACGCAAGAGGAACACGGCTTGCTCGGCGGAGGTCTGCTTCACGACGTGGAGGTAGTCGTTGTTGTTGTTGTTGGAGAGGTGCGTTAGGTGCAGCGGGTGGTGGTGGTGGAAGACGCGCGAGCAATTCATTAAACTTGTTATCGAGCTTTGTTTCGAACGTCTTCTCAAGGCCAATGATCTTCTCCATGGCCTCTTCAAAATTGTTCAGCACATCTTGCACCTGTTCAGTCATCATTTGCTAAAACTTATCATGAAGCTCCTTGTTCGATAAATTCTCCCAGTCAATCTCGTCGGCTTGTGATCCTGGCATGGTTAGCAGCAATAGAAACACACAAGAATATGATCCTACAGACTACGAACAAGTGGTGGTGGTGGGTGTCACAAATCCGTCAAGCAAATCTCAAATTCTTACCAGTTCTTACCCAGCAGCAGGCGGTGATCGGCAACCGTTGTAGTCAAAAACTCTCAAAGCTTGGATAGAGCGATTACCAGGGAGAGTCAAACGCACGACGTAGATGTATGTGGAGCTGGGAAGGCTTATAATATGGTAGCAAAAAGGGTCAGCAATAATCAATTCAGAGATGCAAAGTTGAATAAACGCTCAACGACGGTACTGTGCTGGTCCTAGGCTAGACTGTGCTAGAGACGCGAGCCTAGAACACTAACAAAATCACGGCGCGGCACGTAAACAAGGGAAAGGCACACTCTGAATTTTTTTTCCGCTCTTTTTTCTTCTTTTTTTTTGCGCTCTTTTTTTTTTGCACTGTTTTTTTTTTGCGAAAAATCACTATAATGGCGAGTGTCTCAAAACTCTTCCTAGCTCAAACTGACAGGATGGGCACGAAATTTTTTCGACCAATTTTTTTTTTTTTCGACTGCCCGGACCCAAAAACTGGAAACGGGTCAAAAAAAACTTCCTATAATGGCACCTGTCTCAAAACACTCAGAAACACCTAAAAATAGGATAGCCAGAATTTTTTTCGAAAAATGCGTTTTCGAAAAATTTTGGGCCTAAACGGAGCGTGGCTACCCGACCTTTTTTTTTCCGAAACCTACTCCGGCAAGGAAACACGAATCGGAATCTAGATGGATCCCGAAAACAAACCTAATAAGCAAAGAACTCGGATTGGTGGTGGATATATGGTGGTGGTATATGGCAGCGGTGGTGGTAGCGGTGGTAGTATATGGATATGGATCGGTGGTGGTATATGGACACGGATTGGTTGATAGAGGCGAGGGTCCCGATCTTTCGATGAGATGATGGATATCGCTTTGGTGGAAGTCGACTTTGACGATCCGACTACGAACGTGCGAGGACGTCGCGCCTTAGCAATCGCTAAACCAACTCCGAGAGGTTATTGACCACGCCGGAGCACGATCAACCTGACCACGAGGGTCTGTTTCCTACGAGCAAACGAAGAACAAGCAAGAAACTAAGATTGCAATCTGGATATTGCGAATATAAGATGAAAGCTTTATTGATCAAGGTGGGGTTCTGTGACGCCTTTGTCTGGTCGTTGAACACAAACGAAGTACGCGAAGTTGCAGCTATGGCGAACTTTTAATCTAAACAAAACCCAAAGTCTAAACGATGCCCTAAGGGCTGTATATATGGAGGAAGAGGGGGGAATTTCGTGGCCCTTGGTGGAGGGGTCCGAAATCAACCCTATCTCTTGTTTCCCGACACATACGGACTCTAAAAATAGCCTATACTTATGTATTTCGAAATTACATGGGCCTGGCCCAATAATAAGGTGACGCAGCACCTAAAATAGCCTCGGGACGAAATTTATGAAGTGGCATCTTGTATATTTCGTCCAAGGCTTCATGCACCCATTATGGTGGCTTCAAAGTCCTGAAATCATCACTTGTAACTCCGTTCTTGTTCCCCTTGCGCATGCCATCATCTCCATGCTTGTTCTTGCTGCAATGTTCATCCTTCTCCAAGCTAGGCCCTTCATTTGTAAGCAAAACAAATGTATCCAATTTAGGCAGCATCATATTCTCATGAACATTAGAATCATTACCAAGAAACGAAAGTACCTGGTAATTTAGTTGGCGTGCACGAGCTCTAGTAAGTGGTCCAGTATGTATAGCAGCAGGGGCTGTGGGTGTAACAATTGTATTGATGTCCTCATCATCCTCCCCTTCTTGAAATGAAGTCGTCCTCGACGGAAGTTCATATTCCTCACCCAAATAAGGCTTCAAATCTGCAATGTTAAAAGTGGGACTAACCCCAAAATCTGCAGGCAGCTCAAGTTTATATGCATTATCATTTATTTTCTCTAACACCTTAAAGGGACCATCAGCACGTGGCATTAACTTTGATTTGCGCAAATCAGGAAATCTATCCTTACGCAAATGTAACCAAACAAGATCTCCAGGTGCAAACACAACATGTTTTCTACCCTTATCTCCAGCAAGTTTATATTTAGCATTCATGCGCTCAATGTTTTCCTTAGTTAACTCATGCATTTTTAAAATCAATTCAGCACGTTGTTTAGCATCAAAATTAACCTTCTCCGAAGATGGAAGAGGCAACAAATCAATAGGTGCACGAGGTAGGAAACCATACACAACTTCAAAAGGGCACATCTTAGTAGTAGAATGCATTGAACGATTATAAGCAAATTCAATATGAGGCAAGCATTCCTCCCACATTTTTTTATTATTCTTCAAAACAGCCCTAAGCATAGTAGACAACGTTCTATTGACTACTTCAGTTTGTCCATCAGTTTGGGGGTGACAAGTAGTACTAAAAAGCAGTTTAGTCCCCAACTTAGCCCATAAACATCTCCAAAAGTGGCTAAGAAATTTAGTATCACGATCTGAAACAATAGTATTTGGCACACCATGCAAGCGAATAATTTCACGAAAGAACAAATCAGCAACATTAACAGCATCATCGCTTTTATGACATGGTATAAAGTGTGCCATTTTCGAGAATCTATCCACGACAACAAATATGCTATCCCTCCCCTTCTTTGTTCGAGGTAAACCTAAAACAAAGTCCATAGATATATCCTCCCAAGGAACAGTAGGTACAGGCAAAGGCATATATAAACCATGAGGATTGAGTCGTGACTTAGCTTTTTGACATGTAGTGCATCGAGCAATAAAACGCTCAACATCCCGTCTCATCTTTGGCCAAAAGAAATGTGTAGCAAGTACGTCCTCCGTCTTCTTCACGCCAAAGTGTCCCATTAATCCTCCTCCATGCGCCTCCTGCAACAACAAAAGACGAACGGAGCTAGCTGGAATGCATAGCTTGTTAGCACGAAACACAAATCCATCGTTAACGACAAACTTGTTCCACATTCTTCCTTCTTTACAATTCTGCATTACATCTTTAAAATCAGCATCATGCACATATTGATCTTTGATGGTCTCCAAACCAAATATTTTGAAGTCAAGTTGTGAAAGCATAGTATAGCGACGAGACAATGCATCAGCAATAACATTTTCTTTTCTGATAGAGGCAAAGGTGTCCCGTCTTTCGATGAGATGGTGGATTTCGCTTTGGTGGAAGTCGACTTTGACGATCCGACTACGAACGTGCTAGGACGTCGCGCCTTAGCAATCGCTAAACCAACTCCGAGAGGTTATTGACCACGCCGGAGCACGATCAACCTGACCACGAGGGTCTGTTTCCTGCGAGCAAACGAAGAACAAGCAAGAAACTAAGATTGCAATCTGGATATTGCGAATATAAGATGAAAGCTTTATTGATCAAGGTGGGGTTCTGTGACGCCTTTGTCTGGTCGTTGAACACAAACGAAGTACGCGAAGTTGCAGCTATGGCGAACTTTTAATCTAAACAAAACCCAAAGTCTAAACGATGCCCTAAGAGCTGTATATATGGAGGAAGAGGGGGGGAATTTCGTGGCCCTTGGTGGAGGAGTCCGAAATCAACCCTATCTCTTGTTTCCCCACACATACGGACTCTAAAAATAGCCTATACTTATGTATTTCGAAATTACATGGGCCTGGCCCAATAATAAGGTGACGCAGCACCTAAAATAGCCTCGGGACGAAATTTATGAAGTGGCATCTTGTATATTTCATCCAAGGCTTCATGCACCCATTATGGTGGCTTCAAAGTCCTGAAATCATCACTTGTAACTCCGTTCTTGTTCCCCTTGCGCATGCCATCATCTCCATGCTTGTTCTTGCTCCAATGTTCATCCTTCTCCAAGCTAGGCCCTTCATTTGTAAGCAAAACAAATGTATCCAATTTAGGCAGCATCATATTCTCATGAACATTAGAATCATTACCAAGAAACGAAAGTACCTGGTAATTTAGTTGGCGTGCACGAGCTCTAGTAATTGGTCCAGTATGTATAGCAGCAGGGGCTGTGGGTGTAACAATTGTATTGATGTCCTCATCATCCTCCCCTTCTTGAAATGAAGTCGTCCTCGACGGAAGTGCATCTTCCTCACCCAAATAAGGCTTCAAATCTGCAATGTTAAAAGTGGGACTAACCCCAAAATCTGCAGGCAGCTCAAGTTTATATGCATTATCATTTATTTTCTCTAACACCTTAAAGGGACCATCAGCACGTGGCATTAGCTTTGATTTGCGCAAATCAGGAAATCTATCCTTACGCAAATGTAACCAAACAAGATCTCCAGGTGCAAACACAACATGTTTTCTACCCTTATCTCCAGCAAGTTTATATTTAGCATTCATACGCTCAATGTTTTCTTTAGTTAACTCATGCATTTTTAAAATCAATTCAGCACGTTGTTTAGCATCAAAATTAACCTTCTCCGAAGATGGAAGAGGCAACAAATCAATAGGTGCACGAGGTAGGAAACCATACACAACTTCAAAAGGGCACATCTTAGTAGTAGAATGCAATGAACGATTATAAGCAAATTCAATATGAGGCAAGCATTCCTCCCACATTTTCTTATTATTCTTCAAAACAGCCCTAAGCATAGTAGACAACGTTCTATTGACTACTTCAGTTTGTCCATCAGTTTGGGGGTGACAAGTAGTACTAAAAAGCAGTTTAGTCCCCAACTTAGCCCATAAACATCTCCAAAAGTGGCTAAGAAATTTAGTATCACGATCTGAAACAATAGTATTTGGCACACCATGCAAGCGAATAATTTCGCGAAAGAACAAATCAGCAACATTAACAGCATCATCACTTTTATGACATGGTATAAAGTGTGCCATTTTCGAGAATCTATCCACAACAACAAATATTCTATCCCTCCCCTTCTTTGTTCGAGGTAAACCTAAAACAAAGTCCATAGATATATCCTCCCAAGGAACAGTAGGTACAGGCAAAGGCATATATAAACCATGAGGATTGAGCCGTGACTTAGCTTTTTGACATGTAGTGCAGCGAGCAATAAAACGCTCAACATCCCGTCTCATCTTTGGCCAAAAGAAATGTGTAGCAAGTACGTCCTCCGTCTTCTTCACGCCAAAGTGTCCCATTAATCCTCCTCCATGCGCCTCCTGCAACAACAAAAGACGAACGGAGCTAGCTGGAATGCATAGCTTGTTAGCAAGAAACACAAATCCATCGTTAACAACAAACTTGTTCCACATTCTTCCTTCTTTACAATTCTGCATTACATCTTTAAAATCAGCATCATGCACATATTGATCTTTGATGGTCTCCAAACCAAATATTTTGAAGTCAAGTTGTGAAAGCATAGTATAGCGACGAGACAATGCATCAGCAATAACATTTTCTTTTCCCTTCTTGTGTTTAATGACATAAGGGAAAGTCTCAATGAATTCAACCCATTTAGCATGTCTACGATTCAGTTTAGCTTGACTTTTAATATGTTTCAAAGATTCATGATCAGAATGTATAACAAATTCTTTGGGCCATAAATAATGTTGCCATGTTTCTAAAGTCCGAACAAGAGCATATAATTCTTTATCATAAGTAGAATAATTCAGACTAGGCCTACTCAATTTTTCAGAAAAGTATGCAACAGGTTTGCCATCTTGTAATAACACACCTCCTAATCCAATTCCACTAGCATCACATTCAAGCTCAAAAGTCTTATTAAAATCAGGAAGTTGGAGTAAAGGAGCATGTGTCAACTTATCTTTCAATACCGTGAAGGCTTCTTCCTGTGCGGTACCCCAAAGAAAAGGCACATCTTTCTTTGTAAGCTCATTGAGAGGTGCAGCAATGGTGCTGAAATCTCTCACAAAACGCCTATAGAATCCAGCGAGGCCAAGAAAACTCCTCACTTGTGTGACCGTTTTGGGTTGCGGCCAACTCTCAATAGCTTCAATCTTGGCTTTATCAACTTCAATTCCCTGTGGAGTAACAACATAGCCAAGAAAAGATACTCGGTCGGTGCAAAAGGTGCACTTCCCAAGGTTACCAAACAAACGTGCATCACGTAGAGCAATAAAAACAACACGTAAATGTTCCAAATGTTCTTCCAAAGATCTGCTATAAATCAATATGTCATCAAAGTAAACTACCACAAATCGTCCAATGAAAGCACGTAAAACTTCGTTCATTAATCTCATGAAAGTACTAGGTGCATTAGTTAACCCAAAAGGCATGACTAACCACTCATATAATCCAAATTTAGTTTTGAATGCTGTTTTCCATTCATCTCCCAATTTCATACGAATTTGATGGTATCCACTACGTAAATCAACTTTGGAGAATATTGTAGAGCCACTCAATTCATCAAGCATATCATCTAGCCTAGGAATAGGATGACGATAACGAATAGTAATATTATTAATGCCTCTACAATCAACACACATACGTGATGTACCATCCTTTTTTGGCACTAGAATAATAGGAACAGCACAAGGACTAAGGGATTCGCGTATATAACCTTTGTCGAGAAGCTCTTGTACTTGACGCATAATCTCCTTCGTCTCCTCTGGATTGGTACGGTATGGTGCACGGTTTGGCAGTGAAGCACCGGGAATTAAGTCAATCTGATGCTCAATCCCTCGAATAGGCGGTAATCCCGGTGGCACGTCTTGTGGAAAAACGTCAGCGAACTCCTGCAAAATGTTAGTGACAGCAGGAGGCAAAGAGGAAGGCACGTCCTCGAATGAAAATAATGCCTCTTTGCACACAAAAGCATAGCAAACATATTTGCTGAAATCTAGCTCATCAATATCAGATTTGGTGGCAAATAAACATGCACTTTTCAATTTAATTTCAGAAGCAACACTAGATGGCTTATTATTAGGCTTCATTTGTTGCTCAAATTCTTTTGCCACAATCTGATTTTCACTCTTATTCTTCTCCTGTTGTGCTTTATTAGCTCTATTAATATCATCTTTCAAAATGGAATCAGGAGTCATAGGAAGCAAAGTAATATTTTTATCCTTATGAACAAGAGTATAGTGATTGTTTCTACCATGGTGTACAGAATTTTTATCAAATTGCCATGGTCTACCAAGTAATAAGGAACATGCTTGCATAGGTACCACATCACAATCAACATAATCAGCATATGTAGAGATACTAAAATGCACACGAACAGTACGTGTTACCTTAACCTTGCCGCTGTTGTTGAACCATTGGATGTAGTAAGGATGTGGATGTGGTCTTGTGGTGAGAGAAAGCTTCTCCACCATCTCCATCCTAGCCAAGTTGTTGCAGCTCCCTCCGTCTATTATGACGCGCACAGAACGTTCCTTCACAACTCCCTTGGTATGGAACAAATTGTGCCTCTGATTTTGCTCAGCTTGTGTGACCTGCACACTCAAAACACGTTGAGCAACTAAACATTCATACCTGTCAGCGTCTTCAGGAGCCATGTATTGCGTCTCATGATCAGAATCATCTCCACCATGTTCTTCACGTGTAATAAGAGCCAATGTCTCCTCATCATAGTCACTAGCGGACTCATATCCACCATCCGCGGTAGCAATCATCACACGCGGAGATTTGCATTCCCTCGCATAATGACCTCCTCCCTTACAACGACGACAAATAATATCACTTGTGTGCCCTGTTGATGCCATGGAAGAAGAAGAACGCTGTGCAGGCCCCGCAGGTGCGCTCTTGACAGATAATGGTGGTTGTGCCTGTTTTCTTGTATCACGGCTGGAGGTGGCACCGGATGGAGGTGCTGGTGCAGTTGAAGTAGAAGATGCACGTGGTGTCCATGATGAAGGTCGGCCTGCAGAAAAGTTAGTTCGCCCCAATGCTTGTCGATCCTGCACTTCACGTTCAGCTTTACAAGCAAGATGGAATAAACGAGTGATATTAGTATTTTCCTTATAGTCTAGAATGGTCTGAATCTCTCTATTTAATCCACCCAGAAAACGTGCAAGCATAGCTTCATTCTCCTCAACAATACCACATCTAATCATGCCAGTTTGTAATTCCTGATAATATTCTTCTACAGAATTTTTTCCTGTCTTAAGCGCTGTAATTTTTGAAGCAATTCACGTTGATAATATGGTGGAACCCAACGCGTACGCATAGCAGTTTTCAAAGCAGCCCAAGTAGTTGGAATAGGATACAATCTACAATGTTCAGACCACCATACACATGCAAAACTAGTGAAAGCACAAACAGCAGCAGCAACTCGTCTCTCCTCAGGATATTGTAAACATGTAAATCGTTGTTCAGTTTCTAACTCCCAAGTAAGATATATATCAGGAACATATCTACCCTCAAATGGTGGAATATTCAATTTCAGTTTAGGAATATGGACATCATCTCGTACCTGAGGTGGTGGTGCAGGCCTACCATTACGAATATATACCTGAGGTCGACCTGGTGGTGGTGGTGCTGGTGGCTGCTCGTAGATCTGATTTTGATCAACCTCATCCTCATAATCGCCCGCATACTCATCATCCTCCTGGGTACGAGCAACAGCAGTAGCAGGAGCCACAGAAGTATCAACAGCAGCACCAATAGTTTGGCCAAACGCAAGAGGAACACGGCTTGCTCGGCGAAGGTCTATTTCGCGACGTGGAGGTAGACGTTGTTGTTGTTGTTGGAGAGGTGCGTTAGGTGCAGCGGGTGGTGGTGGTGGAAGACGCGCGAGCAATTCATTAAATCTGTTATCGAGCTTTGTTTTGAACGTCTTCTCAAGGCCAGTGATCTTCTCCATGGCCTCTTCAAAATTGTTCAGCACATCTTGCACCTGTTCAGTCATCATTTGCTGAAACTTATCATGAAGCTCCTTGTTCGATAAATTCTCCCAGTCAATCTCGTCGGCTTGTGATCCTGGCATGGTTAGCAGCAATAGAAACACACAAGAATATGATCCTACAGACTACGAACAAGTGGTGGTGGTGGGTGTCACAAATCCGTCAAGCAAAACTCAAATTCTTACCAGTTCTTACCCAGCAACAGGCGGTGATCGGCAACCGTTGTAGTCAAAACTCTCAAAGCTTGGATAGAGCGATTACCAGGGAGAGTCAAACGCACCACGTAGATGTATGTGGAGCTGGGAAGGCTTATACTATGGTAGCAAAAAGGGTCAGCAATAATCAATTCAGAGATGCAAAGTTGAATAAACGCTCAACGACGGTACTGTGCCGGTCCTAGGCTAGACTGTGCTAGAGACGCGAGCCTAGAACACCAACAAAATCACGGCGCGGCACGTAAACAAGGGAAAAGCACATTCTGAATTTTTTTTGCTCTTTTTTTTTGCGAAAAATCACTATAATGGCGAGTGTCTCAAAACTCTTCCTAGCTCAAACTGACAGGATGGGCACGAAATTTTTCGACCAAAATTTTTTTTTTCGACTGCCCGGACCCAAAAACTGGAAACGGGTCAAAAAAAAAAACTTCCTATAATGGCACCT
>NW_025228351.1:0-27648 GCF_018294505.1 Triticum aestivum | reverse complement strand
GTCTCAAAACACTCAGAAACACCTAAAAATAGGATAGCAGAATTTTTTTCGAAAAATGCGTTTTCGAAAAATTTTGGGCCTAAACGGAGCGTGGCTACCCGACTCTTTTTTTTTCCGAAACCTACTCCGGCAAGGAAACACGAATCGGAATCTAGATGGATCCCGAAAACAAACCTATGATGATGGATATATGGTATATATGGTGGTGGTGGTATATGGCAGCGGTGGTGGTATATATGGCAGCGGTGGTATATGGCAGCGGTGGTGGTAGCGGTGGTAGTATATGGATATGGATCGGTGGTGGTATATGGGCACGGATTGGTGGTGGTATATGGATACGAATTCGGAGCGGTGGTGGTAGATGGCAGGGCCGATGATGATGGTGCGGCGGCGGCGTGACAACTTATGACCAGAACTCGAAACTCTAAAAGACTAGACTCTAAGACCAGCAACTAGACCGACGATGCAACCGCAAATTCAACAAAGCAAAACCCTAAAAAGATTATGCAAAGGCTCAGATTGGTTCGGATATGATGAACTAACCCTAATTTTTTTTGTGGCTTTTTCGTGGACTGTAGGTATGAAGAATAGACTCGATCTAAACTACGAAAAACTGTAAAATCTCACCGAGCAACCTGGAAATCTGATACCACTTGATAGAGGCAAAGGTGTCCCGTCTTTCGATGAGATGGTGGATTTCGCTTTGGTGGAAGTCGACTTTGACGATCCGACTACGAACGTGCGAGGACGTCGCGCCTTAGCAATCGCTAAACCAACTCTGAGAGGTTATTGACCACGCCGGAGCACGATCAACCTGACCACGAGGGTCTGTTTCCTGCGAGCAAACGAAGAACAAGCAAGAAACTAAGATTGCAATCTAGATATTGCGAATATAAGATGAAAGCTTTATTGATCAAGGTGGGGTTCTGTGACGCCTTTGTCTGGTCGTTGAACACAAACGAAGTACGCGAAGTTGCAGCTATGGTGAACTTTTAATCTAAACAAAACCCAAAGTCTAAACGATGCCCTAAGGGCTGTATATATGGAGGAAGAGGGGGGAATTTCGTGGCCCTTGGTGGAGGGGTCCGAAATCAACCCTATCTCTTGTTTCCCCACACATACGGACTCTAAAAATAGCCTATACTTATGTATTTCGAAATTACATGGGCCTGGCCCAATAATAAGGTGACGCAGCACCTAAAATAGCCTCGGGACGAAATTTATGAAGTGGCATCTTGTATATTTCGTCCAAGGCTTCATGCACCCATTATGGTGGCTTCAAAGTCCTGAAATCATCACTTGTAACTCCGTTCTTGTTCCCCTTGCGCATGCCATCATCTCCATGCTTGTTCTTGCTCCAATGTACATCCTTCTCCAAGCTAGGCCCTTCATTTGTAAGCAAAACAAATGTATCCAATTTAGGCAGCATCATATTCTCATGAACATTAGAATCATTACCAAGAAACGAAAGTACCTGGTAATTTAGTTGGCGTGCACGAGCTCTAGTAATTGGTCCAGTATGTATAGCAGCAGGGGCTGTGGGTGTAACAATTGTATTGATGTCCTCATCATCCTCCCCTTCTTGAAATGAAGTCGTCCTCGACGGAAGTTCATCTTCCTCACCCAAATAAGGCTTCAAATCTGCAATGTTAAAAGTGGGACTAACCCCAAAATTTGCAGGCAGCTCAAGTTTATATGCATTATCATTTATTTTCTCTAACACCTTAAAGGGACCATCAGCACGTGGCATTAACTTTGATTTGCGCAAATCAGGAAATCTATCCTTACGCAAATGTAACCAAACAAGATCTCCAGGTGCAAACACAACATGTTTTCTGTGGCTCCTGCAATGGCTCTGATACCACTTGATAGAGGCAAAGGTGTCCCGTCTTTCGATGAGATGGTGGATTTCGCTTTGGTGGTATATGGATACGGATTCGAAGCGGTGGCGGATAAGCGGTGGTGGTAGATGGCAGGGGTGATGATGATGGTGCGGCGGCGGCGTGACAACTTATGACCAGAACTCGAAACTCTAAAAGACTAGACTCTAAGACCAGCAACTAGACACGACGATGCAACCGCAAATTCAACAAAGCAAAACCCTAAAAAGATTATGCAAAGGCTCAGATTGGTTCGGATATGATGAACTAACCCTAATTTTTTTTTTGTGGCTTTTTCGTGGACTGTAGGTATGAAGAACAGACTCGATCTAAACTACAAAAAACTCTAAAATCTCACCGAGCAACCTGGAACTCTGATACCACTTGATAGAGGCAAAGGTGTCCCGTCTTTCGATGAGATGGTGGATTTCGCTTTGGTGGAAGTCGACTTTGACGATCCGACTACGAACGTGCGAGGACGTCGCGCCTTAGCAATCGCTAAACCAACTCCGAGAGGTTATTGACCACGCCGGAGCACGATCAACCTGACCACGAAGGTCTGTTTCCTGCGAGCAAACGAAGAACAAGCAAGAAACTAAGATTGCAATCTGGATATTGCGAATATAAGATGAAAGCTTTATTGATCAAGGTGGGGTTCTGTGACGCCTTTGTCTGGTCGTTGAACACAAACGAAGTACGCGAAGTTGCAGCTATGGCGAACTTTTAATCTAAACAAAACCCAAAGTCTAAACGATGCCCTAAGGGCTGTATATATGGAGGAAGAGGGGGGAATTTCTTGGCCCTTGGTGGAGGGGTCCGAAATCAACCCTATCTCTTGTTTCCCCACACATACGGACTCTAAAAATAGCCTATACTTATGTATTTCGAAATTACATGGGCCTGGCCCAATAATAAGGTGACGCAGCACCTAAAATAGCCTCGGGACGAAATTTATGAAGTGGCATCTTGTATATTTCGTCCAAGGCTTCATGCACACATTATGGTGGCTTCAAAGTCCTGAAATCATCACTTGTAACTCCGTTCTTGTTCCCCTTGCGCATGCCATCATCTCCATGCTTGTTCTTGCTCCAATGTTCATCCTTCTCCAAGCTAGGCCCTTCATTTGTAAGCAAAACAAATGTATCCAATTTAGGCAGCATCATATTCTCATGAACATTAGAATCATTACCAAGAAACGAAAGTACCTGGTAATTTAGTTGGCCTGCACGAGCTCTAGTAATTGGTCCAGTATGTATAGCAGCAGGGGCTGTGGGTGTAACAATTGTATTGATGTCCTCATCAGATTCGGTGCGGTGGTGGTAGATGGCAGGGGCGATGATGATGGTGCGGCGGCGGCGTGACAACTTATGACCAGAACTCGAAACTCTAAAAGACTAGACTCTAACACCAGCAACTAGACACGACGATGCAACCGCAAATTCAACAAAGCAAAACCCTAAAAAGATTATGCAAGGCTCAGATTGGTTCGGATATGATGAACTAACCCTAATTTTTTTTGTGGCTTTTTCGTGGACTATAGGTATGAAGAACAGACTCGATCTAAACTACGAAAAACTGTAAAATCTCACCGAGCAACCTGGAAATCTGATACCACTTGATAGAGGCAAAGGTGTCCCATCTTTCGATGAGATGATGGATATCGCTTTGGTGGAAGTCGACTTTGACGATCCGACTACGAACGTGCGAGGACGTCGCGCCTTAGCAATCGCTAAACCAACTCCGAGAGGTTATTGATCACGCCGGAGCACGATCAACCTGACCACGAGGGTCTGTTTCCTGCGAGCAAACGAAGAACAAGCAAGAAACTAAGATTGCAATCTGGATATTGCGAATATAAGATGAAAGCTTTATTGATCAAGGTGGGGTTCTGTGACGCCTTTGTCTGGTCGTTGAACACAAACGAAGTACGCGAAGTTGCAGCTATGGCGAACTTTTAATCTAAACAAAACCCAAAGTCTAAACGATGCCCTAAGGGCTGTATATATGGAGGAAGAGGGGGGAATTTCGTGGCCCTTGGTGGAGGGGTCCGAAATCAACCCTATCTCTTGTTTCCCCACACATACGGATTCTAAAAATAGCCTATACTTATGTATTTCGAAATTACATGGGCCTGGCCCAATAATAAGGTGACGCAGCACCTAAAATAGCCTCGGGACGAAATTTATGAAGTGGCGTCTTGTATATTTCGTCCAAGGCTTCATGCACCCATTATGGTGGCTTCAAAGTCCTGAAATCATCACTTGTAACTCCGTTCTTGTTTCCCTTGCGCATGCCATCATCTCCATGCTTGTTCTTGCTCCAATGTTCATCCTTCTCCAAGCTAGGCCCTTCATTTGTAAGCAAAACAAATGTATCCAATTTAGGCAGCATCATATTCTCATGAACATTAGAATCATTACCAAGAAACGAAAGTACCTGGTAATTTAGTTGGCGTGCACGAGCTCTAGTAATTGGTCCAGTATGTATAGCAGCAGGGGCTGTGGGTGTAACAATTGTATTGATGTCCTCATCAACGCCGGAGCACGATCAACCTGACCACGAGGGTCTGTTTCCTGCGAGCAAACGAAGAACAAGCAAGAAACTGAGATTGCAATCTGGATATTGCGAATATAAGATGAAAGCTTTATTGATCAAGGTGGGGTTCTGTGACGCCTTTGTCTGGTCGTTGAACACAAACGAAGTACGCGAAGTTGCAGCTATGGCGAACTTTTAATCTAAACAAAACCCAAAGTCTAAACGATGCCCTAAGGGCTGTATATATGGAGGAAGAGGGGGGAATTTCGTGGCCCTTGGTGGAGGGGTCCGAAATCAACCCTATCTCTTGTTTCCCCACACATACGGACTCTAAAAATAGCCTATACTTATGTATTTCGAAATTACATGGGCCTGGCCCAATAATAAGGTGACGCAGCACCTAAAATAGCCTCGGGACGAAATTTATGAAGTGGCATCTTGTATATTTCGTCCAAGGCTTCATGCACCCATTATGGTGGCTTCAAAGTCCTGAAATCATCACTTGTAACTCCGTTCTTGTTCCCCTTGCGCATGCCATCATCTCCATGCTTGTTCTTGCTCCAATGTTCATCCTTCTCCAAGCTAGGCCCTTCAATTGTAAGCAAAACAAATGTATCCAATTTAGGCAGCATCATATTCTCATGAACATTAGAATCATTACCAAGAAACGAAAGTACCTGGTAATTTAGTTGGCGTGCACGAGCTCTAGTAATTGGTCCAGTATGTATAGCAGCAGGGGCTGTGGGTGTAACAATTGTATTGATGTCCTCATCACCTGACGATCTTGCATGAGTATGCAACCTAGTCCTTGTCGCGAGCTGTCGCAATAGATAATAAAGTCCTTGGAGAAATCTGGTTGTACTAGTACGGGAGCAGATGTCAGGCGTCTTTTCAGTTCCTGAAAGCTGAACTCGCACTGTGGAGTCCACTCGAACTTTTTATCTTTCTTGATGAGTTCAGTCAGAGGTTTAGCAACCTTGGAGAAATTCTCGACAAAGCGGCGGCAATAGCTCGCTAAGCCAAGGAAGCTCCGAACTTGCTTGACCGTCTCAGGTGGAGTCCAATCAAGGACGGCTTGAACTCGCTCGGGATTGACAGCAATACCCTTACCAGAGATTACATGGCCTAGATAGGTCTCTTCTGGCAACCAAAATTCACACTTGGAGAATTTGGCATAAAGGCGATGCTCTCGAAGTTTCGTCAATACCAGCCTTAGATGTTCGGCATGTTCCTCTTCATTCTTGGAGTAGATGAGTATGTCATCGAGGTATACTACGACAAATTTATCCAAATACTCCATGAAGACCGAGTTCATTAACCGAGAGATGGTGGCTGGGGCATTGGTTAAACCGAAGGACATAACAGTGTACTCGTATTGGCCATAACGAGTAACAAAGGTCGTTTTGGTTATGTCCCCGTTTCTGATTTTGATTTGATGGTAGCCCAACCTCAAATCCATCTTGGAAAAGACTGAGGATCCATCGAGCTGGTCATACAGATCGTTGATCCTGGGAAGCGGATACTTGTTCTTGATAGTTACCAAGTTGACAGGTCGATAATCTACAACCATCCGATCCGTTCCATCCTTCTTCTTGACGAAAAGGACGGGGCAAGCCCAAGGAGAGGAACTAGGACGGATGAAACCCCTTTTCAAGGACTCATCGAGTTGGTTCTTAAGCTTGGCTAGTTCTAAGTGTGCCATCTTATAGGGTCTTCTAGAAATTGGAATGGTTCCTGGAACAAGGTCTATCACAAACTCGACATCCCTGTCAGGTGGAACACCTGGCAGTTCCTCTGGAAAGACATCCGGAAAGTATCGAACTACCGGAATATCCTCAAGGTCTGGAAGGGGGTTGGCATTTAGGGAGTAAAGCTGGCGCTTGGCCACTCGAGTTAAGACATTGACTGTCTTGCCCGATGGGTGAGTAAGTTGAACGGTTCTAGTGGCACAATCAATCTTAGCGTAATGAGCTGACATCCAGTCCATACTCAAGATGATGTTAATGTCCGAGGACTTGAGAGCTATTAAGGATGCAAGGAAGACAAGTCTATCAACAAGAATTTCGTTCCCATGGCTTACTCTAGAAGTTTGCCATTTGGAACCCGGAGTTTGAATTACCATGGAAGTGGGCATGTCACAGAATGTCGTGTTATGCAATCGAGCATAGTTCTCGGATATGAATGAATGAGATGCTCCAGTATCGAAAAGAACAGATGCCGGATGGCAATTAACAAGGAGCGTACCAAGGACGACGTTAGGATCCTCATGAGCCTCCTCGGCTGAGACATAGTTGACATGGCCACGTGGAGTGGTGACCGGCTTAGCGTAGAATGTCTTTCCCGCTGGCTTACCACGGCCAACGGACTTTCCAGACTGATTGGGGTTGTTGTTCTGGGGACACTCTCGACAATAGTGACCCGGCTCTCCGCACTTGAAACATGTCACAACATTGGGGCGTGGAGCAGCATTAGCAGCGGGGCCACCATAGGGCTTGGGCGGTGCAAACTGCTGGTTGGGACGAGGCGCCTCAAAGGATGGCCTCGGAATGAACCTGGGTGGCAGTGTCGTGCTTGGAATCCACACCCGACGCTTCTGAGATCCAGAGCCGGATGAAGAGCCAATATCACAAGAGTGCTTGCGTGAAGCGTCATAGTCAGACTGGCCTATCTCAGCACTGATGGCTTTATTGACCAACTTCTGAAAAGAGGTGCACTCGTGCAGCCGAAGATCGCGGCGAAGCTCAGGGCTAAGTCCCTTGCGGAACCTTGCCTGCTTCTTAGCGTCGGTGGATACCTCTTCAGGAGCATATCGTGCCAGATTCCCAAATTCACGACTATATGCATCCACAGTCAGTGTTCCTTGGGTGAAATTGTAGAACTCTTCCCTCTTGCGATCTATGAGACCTTCCGGAATGTGATGCTCACAGAAAGCCTCACTGAATTCCGCCCAAGTAGTGATTTGGCCGACCGGGCGCATAGCTTCAAAATTTTCCCACCAAAGACTAGCAGGGCCTTCGAGGTGATAGGCAGCATAAGTAACCTTATCAGCTTCGTCTACGTTGGCAGAACGTAGCTTGTGGGTGATGCTGCGAAGCCAGTCATCCGCGTCGAGGGGCTCGACGGAATGGTTAAACTTTGGTGGGTACAACTTGATGAAGTCATTGATTGACACCAAGTCATTTCGCTGATGGCGTGCAGTGTTCTACTCAATCTGCTCCAGCAAGCGGTTAGTCTCACGCTTGTTTCTTTCCGCCTCCAGCATCACTTCGGCCAGAGAAGGCGGGTCAGGCAGATTTGCACCCCTAACTGCACTGGCTTCCCCCTGCTCCAGGGCAGCAGGGTTGCTGCGGGTATTGACCATCCTAGGAGAAAACAAGACAACGGTTTAGATAAGGATGGAACAAACTTAGCAAGGAAGTGCAGAATGTAATGGATAACACGGAATGCAGAGATGTTCATCCGTATGTCATGGTAATATAGAACTGCCATATATATACCAACGGTCATATACACCATACATAGTTTAGTACAAGCCCAGTCTACAGTACAACTATGATGAAAGACGTTACATCTCATCGGAGGCATTCCAAGCTCCTATACATTATTTTTCTACACCTCGGGAATTGATTACACACAAAGTCATATTCCACAAGTCACGCAGGACAGTGGAGATACAACTATTACAATACTAGTGATACTACTACTAACTCAGACAGCTCCGTAGTAGTCCTCATAGAAGTCACCTCCATAGCCTGGAAGTTCAACATGATCATCCGGGAACAGACGGTCCTGAGGAGCTTGTGGACCAAAGGGGCTAGGATGAGGTCTTGGACCAACAAACGGTGGCCTGCGGGGACCACGGGGTGGGGTGATGCCTCCCACATCACGCCAATCCACCATGTCTGGCAGAGCAGATCTCACAGGATATAGATCCCTCGTATCCATACATCCAGCTTGCACCGCAAGTGCAAACCGAGTCAAAGTGGCCCAATGATCAGCACGGGTGTTGAAAAGCTCCAGCCTCAAGGCCCGATTCTCTCGGTCCTTATCCTCGAGCATCTCGACAGTGGTACGAGTTAGTGAGTCCTCCTGAGTGGAGTCGGCATAGATAGCCTGGAGATACCCTTGCGCTCCCGGAAGTGAAGCTGGCATATAACGGAAGTCGGTGTTCCGAAGCAGGCCAGTCCGGACTCGCATGATGGTCATCATGGAATAGGCAGCATCCTGCACAGGCATCTCAACAGTAACCCCGAGTCCATAGGAACAGTGGATGGGCACGGTAGATCCAGGATAAGAAGGAAATATCGTGACGGTGCAGAAATATTGGCTTTGATTAAAGTCTCGGAATTGCTCTTCGACAGTGTATTCGGGATACCAACGGTAACCTGTCTCGATCATTACCCGGACTAACATAGCAGTATGACCGGGCACATCGAGGCACCGGGTCAGGCAAACCACTTAGTTTTGAGCATGAGTGGCCATCTGAAAGCACAACCACAATGCAAAGACATTAGAATTTCTAAGGAAAATTGGACAGCATAACAGCTGTAAATGCTCAAAAAAAGATTTGAGACATCCACAACAGTTGCAATACCACTCAACAACATCATATCAAGGTTCTGATTCAACTGGCAACATACTAAAAGTAGTAGAAACTGTACTGAGGCTTGTAACAACAATCCTATAAGCTACTACAGATTAGTAACACGTGAACCTAATAGAAGAAGAGAGCCTAGTCCTTAACCCACATTGAATGAGAAAAGAATGACTCAGATCAGAGGGCATAAGGTAAAGGAGTAAAAGAGCCTTACGTTCCCTCCCACAATCAATTCCCCTACATATAGCTAAAGCATTTCTAGACTCGACATCGACCAGTTTGGCTCAACGAACCTACAGGCAGTCCGGCTCTGATGCCAATGCAGTCAGGATCCCGATTCCAAATCACATCGATCTAGCCGGTAACACCTCATATCACATTGCGGCCTCATGCACGGTATCCCCACGGGTGTCGCCTTACCATGTCCTGGGACCGTTTGCGCCTTTTGGCTCACGTATATGATAGTGTCGCTAGCATCCATATGACAGAGAACCCGGGCCGACATGGCTAGTCGTGAACCCAAAGCGGCACAGACCTATGGAGATAGGCATACGTGAATCATATCGAGCATGTCGGTCATCAGCGTGTGAATCCGGGCTGTAGCACTGGGCTAACAGGACTCCGGGGAACCCGGGCTATAGCAGGCTAGGCAGGACTCCGGAAGTCACCGCGTGACATTTCCCCAAAGGGAAAGACATAGGAACGAAGTGAAACACATGCCGGCCAGTCAAGTGTCCTAAGCAGTAGTGCTGGGCTACCAGGACTCCGATGAACCGGGCTGTAGCGGACTACTATGGCTCGAGGAGCACTAGACTACATTTCCCCATAAGAAAGGCTGCCAAGGATAAACAACTAGATTGTCGGATCCCACACATACGAAGCATTTCAATCATACACACAATATGCTCGATATGTGCAAATACAACATGGCATCAAAACAAAACTCTACAACTCAAGTACTTTATTAGAGGCTCCAGAGAGCCATACATAACATGTTCATACAGGTAGGGGTCACATGACCCGACACTCAAGTCATACAAGCATACAAGCACATGCGGAAGCAAATAGTCTGAGTACAGACACTAGAAAGAAAGAAGGCTTCTCGAAGCCTGTCTATCTACATAGGGCCCTCCATGGCCATGATCACCACCTGGGTGGCAAGTCACTCATCGACGTCGAGATCTACACAAAACCCGTCGGAGGGGGCGGTGTTGTCGTCTGAAAACAGTAATTAAGCAAACATGAGTACAAAGGTACTCAGCAAGTCTTACATCAGAACCTACTATACATGCTCATTCTCAAGAACGTGGTGGAGTTATTGCAGCAAGCCAGCTTTGACTCTTGGCTAAGCTATCCTACAAGACTCCACTAGTAAAATAGTTTTCGCACACGAGTCCACTACTCACCAACACAATACTCCACCGGGGATCCTCCCTCATCATCCTACGAGAGGGCCATCCTCGGTACTCACACTTATCTTGAGTCTTTTAGTAGTATCCATTAACTTGTCTATGAACTGTATAGGCAACCAAGTAGTCCTTTACCGCGGACGCGGCTATTCGAATAGATGATGTTAACCCTACAGGGGTGTACATCTTCATACATGCTCTCACCACTTATCGCCGTTTACACGACATGTACTCGGCAACCTTCAAGCGGAAGCCCAACGAGGGTGTCGGCCACAGCCTACCTAAACACTCAAGTCTCCAGTCCAGGTTTATCACCTATCCAGGTTCCATCCGCAGGGAGTCCAGCCGAGGTTTCCACATACGGCCCCGAACAATGTGAACAGGGTTCCCGTGACACCAAACGGGTGACTCGGTACACCATGCCACGGTGTATCTACCGCAACATAGCCCACCCCTAGGGTCAGCGCTACGCACGGCCGCCAACACATAACCTACAAACACCCAAAACTAGTTGCAACTCCTGGACAGAGTACTAGGGTGATTAAGAAGCCGAGAGCGTCCATTGGTTTTGGGCCCAATGTATGGTAGTAACTGAATCTTAAATCACACATACAGATCTCAGTTCTTAGGGACGGCCTCAATGAAACAACCCACCATGTACTCCTACATGGCCTCTCATCGATACCTTTACCAAAACATGTTCAACACATCCCTCACATTACCGACATAATCATTTCACTCTAGCCCATCACCCAGATGAAGCAGACCTGACACAACTCTAAGCATAGCAGGCATAGCAAGGTAGGAAACACAAACATGGCTCAATCAACTCCTACACATGCTAGTGGGTTTCATCTAGTTACTGTGGCAATGACAGGTCATGCAGAGGATAAGGGTTCAACTACCGTAGCACATAGCAGTTTGAAACGATGTTGTCTTAATGCAGTAAATGAGAGCAGAGGCGAGAACATGGGATTGTATTGATATGATCAGTGGGGTTGCTTGCCTGATGTAGTGGTAGTTGGGTACTGCCCTTCAGACGGATACTCGGGGTTATCCTCGGAGGCAGAACCTACCACGAAAGACACACCAAACATAATCAACACATGACAATATGCAACAATATGATGCATTCTATGACATGGCAAAATGAATGTGTCTTGGCCTAATGCAAGCTAAAACAGAAAGGAATGAACCCATTTGAATCAAAGATTCAAATGTTAGTTCATTTAACATAGCCTTATTAGTGCATTATCTTATTTTGCTTAAACAGCAAGGTTAAAATGGTTTGTCATGCATGAAACCATTACAGATGGATAGATTGAATTTTTCTGATCATTTTTCAAATATAATTTGTTTAATTTGGAGCTATGGTTGATTTTCTATGATTTTTAGAAGTTTTGGCTATTTTCTGAATTTCCTATTAAAGAATAAATCCAGAAAATGAATAATTGCCTCAGCACTGCGTCACTTTGGCATCAACAGTCAACTGGGACGGTCCAGGTCCAACCTGACCAGTGGGTCCCGCGTGTCAGTGTCATAGCCTAACTAGTTTTTAGTTAGTCCTAATCCTAACTTAATTAGCAGGCGGGTCCCATCTGTCATAGACCAGGGGGGTAAAACTGGGCCCACCCAGGTCAACTCAGTTAGCGGGGGTCAAACCCCTGGTCAGCAGGGTCTATCCCGCCGGCGTTGAGTCGCCGGCGAGGCCGAGACGGCGGAGGGGCTCGGATTTTGCCCTCCGGCGACCAAATTAGCGGCCGAGACCACCTACAGAGAGCTGGCACTCTCGCGCATCCATTGGAGCAAGCGAGAAAGGCTGCGGTGGAGTGAGCTCGCCGGAGTGGAGCTCGTGTCGGCGACCGGGGCTCGGGCAACGATGGGTTCGGCGCTACGGTGCAAGGCAGGAGGAGCTGGTGTGCGCTACGGGCTCCTGTAGCCATGCTGAGCGCAGAGGTGTCCTTGGCTTCGAGCCACTGTGGCTCTAGCCACGACGATGACGAGGCACGGCGGCGGTGAGCTTTGGCCGCGGTGGTTAGTAAGGCTAGAGGAGGAAATAGACGGCAGTGAGCTAGGGGTTCGGTAGAGGAGCTCACGGCGGTTGCAGAACGCGTCTTAGCAGGCTCGGGGGAGGTCGGACGACGTCGGGGCGTTGCCGGCGATCTTGATTGCTCGAGGTAGAAGATGACCGCGGTGATGACGTTTGGGGGCGTCCGGTGCGGCGTGGCTCGGCGGAGAGGACGAGGGCGACGAGGCGGGGCTTTTGGACGGGTCAGTGAGGCGAGGGGAGCACGGTGGTCACGGTGGCGACGAACGACGGCGACGGCTTCGCCCTGCTTCGGGAGAGAGAGCGAGAGAGGCGAGGCAGGGGGAGAGTGGAGCGGTCGAGGGGTCCAGGGGGTCTGCGTGGCACTCGTAGATGGCGTCCGGGCGTCGACAGAAGCAGGAGGTGGCCGGCGTGTGGCTGCGGGCACCGGCCACGCGCCTCTCGTCCTCCTGGCGAGAGGAGGAGGATGACTGGCAGTAGCCAGTGGGCTGGGCCGAGCTGGGCCAGGCCAGGGCGACAGGTAAGTTCCTTTCTCTCTCCTTTTTCTGTTTTTTTATTTATTCTATTATTTCTGTAACTTCAGGGCTTTATTAAAAATGCCAGGGCATTTCCAAAAATCATAAAATTAATCATGGCTACTGCTTAGAATATATCCAATAGCAAACATTTTAGTTTATGATTATTTGAGCATTTAAAATATTTTATAGCATTTAAATGCCCAAATGCAAATACTATAAGAATTAATCCAATGACCTTAAGATGTCCTAGAAAATGTGCACCATTTTTGTCAAAGGTTTTAACCCAAAACAAAAAGGGTGGGCTTTCTAGAAGGGCATTTCAGGTTCATTGAAAAAGTTTTTAGTAAACCCTAGTTGTTCCAGGGGGGGTGCTGGGGGTTCTATCAGCCCCATTTTAGTTTTCTGGAAATTTAAACATGATGCAACACTCTAATGCTTGAACTAGCTAGGGTGTGACATGATGAGTGGACAGGTGCAAGATGTGCTAAACAGATTTGAAGAGGCCATGGAGAAGATAGATGGCATGGAGAAGACGTTCGAAACAAAGCTCGATAACAGGTTTAATGAATTGCTCGCGCGTCTTCCACCACCACCACCGGCTGCACCTAATGCACCTCTACAACAACAACAACAAAAACAACGACTACCTACACATTGTGAAACAGCCCTCCGCCGAGCGAGCCGTCTCCCTCTTGCACCTGGCCATACTGTTGGTGCTGCTGTTGATACTTCTTGTTGGAAATATGCCCTAGAGGCAATAATAAAAGCATTATTATTATATTTGCTTGTTCATGATAATTGTCTTTATTCATGCTATAATTGTGTTATCCGGAAATCGTAATACATGTGTGAATAATAGACACCAACATGTCCTTAGTAAGCCTCTAGTTGACTAGCTCGTTAATCAACAGATAGTCATGGTTTCCTGACTATGGACATTGGATGTCATTGATAACGAGATCACATCATTAGGAGAATGATGTGATGGACAAGACCCAATCCTAAACATAGCACAAGATCGTATAGTTCGTTTGCTAGAGTTTTCCAATGTCAAGTATCTTTTCCTTAGACCATGAGATCGTGTAACTCCCGGATACCGTAGGATTGCTTTGGGTGTACCAAACGTCACAACGTAACTGGGTGACTATAAAGGTATACTACGGGTATCTCCGAAAGTGTCTGTTGGGTTGACATGGATCAAGACTAGGATTTGTCACTCCGTATGACGGAGAGGTATCACTGGGCCCCCCTCGGTAATGCATCATCATAATGAGCTCAAAGTGACCAAGTGTCTGGTCACGAGATCATGCATTACTGATAGAGGCGGAGGTGTCCCGTCTTTCGATGAGATGATGGGTTTCGCTTTGGTGGAAGTCGACTTTGACGATCCGACTACGAACGTGCGAGGACGTCGCGCCTTAGCAATCGCTAAACCAACTCCGAGAGGTTATTGACCACGCCGGAGCACGATCAACCTGACCACGAGGGTCTGTTTCCTGCGAGCAAACGAAGAACAAGCAAGAAACTGAGATTGCAATCTGGATATTGCGAATATAAGATGAAAGCTTTATTGATCAAGGTGGGGTTCTGTGACGCCTTTGTCTGGTCGTTGAACACAAACGAAGTACGCGAAGTTGCAGCTATGGCGAACTTTTAATCTAAACAAAACCCAAAGTCTAAACGATGCCCTAAGGGCTGTATATATGGAGGAAGAGGGGGGGAATTTCGTGGCCCTTGGTGGAGGGGTCCGAAATCAACCCTATCTCTTGTTTCCCCACACATACGGACTCTAAAAATAGCCTATACTTATGTATTTCGAAATTACATGGGCCTGTTGTTTCCCCACACATACGGACTCTAAAAATAGCCTATACTTATGTATTTCGAAATTACATGGGCCTGGCCCAATAATAAGGTGACGCAGCACCTAAAATAGCCTCGGGACGAAATTTATGAAGTGGCATCTTGTATATTTCGTCCAAGGCTTTATGCACCCATTATGGTGGCTTCAAAGTCCTGAAATCATCACTTGTAACTCCGTTCTTGTTTCCCTTGCGCATGCCATCATCTCCATGCTTGTTCTTGCTCCAATGTTCATCCTTCTCCAAGCTAGGCCCTTCATTTGTAAGCAAAACAAATGTATCCAATTTAGGCAGCATCATATTCTCATAAACATTAGAATCATTACCAAGAAACGAAAGTACCTGGTAATTTAGTTGGCGTGCACGAGCTCTAGTAATTGGTCCAGTATGTATAGCAGCAGGGGCTGTGGGTGTAACAATTGTATTGATGTCCTCATCATCCTCCCCTTCTTGAAATGAAGTCGTCCTCGACGGAAGTTCATCTTCCTCACCCAAATAAGGCTTCAAATCTGCAATGTTAAAAGTGGGCTAACCCCAAAATCTGCAGGCAGCTCAAGTTTATATGCATTATCATTTATTTTCTCTAACACCTTAAAGGGACCATCAGCACGTGGCATTAACTTTGATTTGCGCAAATCAGGAAATCTATCCTTACGCAAATGTAACCAAACAAGATCTCCAGGTGCAAACACAACATGTTTTCTACCCTTATCTCCAGCAAGTTTATATTTAGCATTCATGCGCTCAATGTTTTCCTTAGTTAACTCATGCATTTTTAAAATCAATTCAGCACGTTGTTTAGCATCAAAATTAACCTTCTCCGAAGATGGAAGAGGCAACAAATCAATAGGTGCACGAGGTAGGAAACCATACACAACTTCAAAAGGGCACATCTTAGTAGTAGAATGCAATGAACGATTATAAGCAAATTCAATATGAGGCAAGCATTCCTCCCACATTTTCTTATTATTCTTCAAAACAGCCCTAAGCATAGTAGACAACGTTCTATTGACTACTTCAGTTTGTCCATCAGTTTGGGGGTGACAAGTAGTACTAAAAAGTAGTTTAGTCCCCAACTTAGCCCATAAACATCTCCAAAAGTGGCTAAGAAATTTAGTATCATGATCTGAAACAATAGTATTTGGCACACCATGCAAGCGAATAATTTCACGAAAGAACAAATCAGCAACATTAACGGCATCATCACTTTTATGACATGGTATAAAGTGTGCCATTTTCGAGAATCTATCCACGACAACAAATATGCTATCCCTCCCCTTCTTTGTTCGAGGTAAACCTAAAACAAAGTCCATAGATATATCCTCCCAAGGAACACTAGGTACATGCAAAGGCATATATAAACCATGAGGATTGAGTCGTGACTTAGCTTTTTGACATGTAGTGCAGCGAGCAATAAAACGCTCAACATCCCGTCTCATCTTTGGCCAAAAGAAATGTGTAGCAAGTACGTCCTCCGTCTTCTTCACGCCAAAGTGTCCCATTAATCCTCCTCCATGCGCCTCCTGCAACAACAAAAGACGAACGGAGCTAGCTGGAATGCATAGCTTGTTAGCTCGAAACACAAATCCATCGTTAACAACAAACTTGTTCCACATTCTTCCTTCTTTACAATTCTGCATTACATCTTTAAAATCAGCATCATGCACATATTGATCTTTGATGGTCTCCAAACCAAATTTTTTGAAGTCAAGTTGTGAAAGCATAGTATAGCGACGAGACAATGCATCAGCAATAACATTTTCTTTTCCCTTCTTGTGTTTAATGACATAAGGGAAAGTCTCAATGAATTCAACCCATTTAGCATGTCTACGATTCAGTTTAGCTTGACTTTTAATATGTTTCAAAGATTCATGATCAGAATGTATAACAAATTCTTTGGGCCATAAATAATGTTGCCATGTTTCTAAAGTCCGAACAAGAGCATATAATTCTTTATCATAAGTAGAATAATTCAGACTAGGCCCACTCAATTTTTCAGAAAAGTATGCAACAGGTTTGCCATCTTGTAATAACACACCTCCTAATCCAATTCCACTAGCATCACATTCAAGCTCAAAAGTCTTATTAAAATCAGGAAGTTGGAGTAAAGGAGCATGTGTCAACTTATCTTTCAATACCGTGAAGGCTTCTTCCTGTGCGGTACCCCAAAGAAAAGTCACATCTTTCTTTGTAAGCTCATTGAGAGGTGCAGCAATGGTGCTGAAATCTCTCACAAAACGCCTATAGAATCCGGGCCAAGAAAACTCCTCACTTGTGTGACCGTTTTGGGCTGCGGCCAACTCTCAATAGCTTCAATCTTGGCTTTATCAACTTCAATTCCCTGTGGAGTAACAACATAGCCAAGAAAAGATACTCGGTCGGTGCAAAAGGTGCACTTCCCAAGGTTACCAAACAAACGTGCATCACGTAGAGCAATAAAAACATCACGTAAATGTTTCAAATGTTCTTCCAAAGATCTGCTATAAATCAATATGTCATCAAAGTAAACTACCACAAATCGTCCAATGAAAGCACGTAAAACTTCGTTCATTAATCTCATGAAAGTACTAGGTGCATTAGTTAACCCAAAAGGCATGACTAACCACTCATATAATCCAAACTTAGTTTTAAATGCTGTTTTCCATTCATCTCCCAATTTCATACGAATTTGATGGTAGCCACTACGCAAATCAACTTTGGAGAATATTGTAGAGCCACTCAATTCATCAAGCATATCATCTAGCCTAGGAATAGGATGACGATAACGAATAGTAATATTATTAATGCCTCTACAATCAACACACATACGTGATGTACCATCCTTTTTCGGCACTAGAATAATAGGAACAGCACAAGGACTAAGGGATTCGCGTATATAACCTTTGTCGAGAAGCTCTTGTACTTGACGCATAATCTCCTTCGTCCCCTCTGGATTGGTACGGTATGGTGCACGGTTTGGCAGTGAAGCACCGGGAATTAAGTCAATCTGATGCTCAATCCCTCGAATAGGCGGTAATCCCGGTGGCACGTCTTGTGGAAAGACGTCAGCGAACTCCTGCAAAATGTTAGTGATAGCAGGAGGCAAAGAGGAAGGCACGTCCTCGAATGAAAATAATGCCTCTTTGCACACAAAAGCATAGCAAACAGATTTGCTGAAATCTAGCTCATCAATATCAGATTTGGTGGCAAATAAACATGCACTTTTCAATTTAATTTCAGAAGCAACACTAGATGGTTTATTATTAGGCTTCATTTGTTGCTCAAATTCTTTTGCCACAATCTGATTTTCACTCTTATTCTTCTCCTGTTGTGCTTTATTAGCTCTATTAATATCATCTTTCAAAATGGATTCAGGAGTCATAGGAAGCAAAGTAATATTTTTATCCTTATGAACAAGAGTATAGTGATTGTTTCTACCATGGTGTACAGAATTTTTATCAAATTGCCATGGTCTACCAAGTAATAAGGAACATGCTTGCATAGGTACCACATCACAATCAACATAATCAGCATATGTAGAGATACTAAAATGCACACGAACAGTACGTGTTACCTTAACCTTGCCGCTGTTGTTGAACCATTGGATGTAGTAAGGATGTGGATGTGGTCTTGTGGTGAGAGAAAGCTTCTCCACCATCTCCATGCTAGCCAAGTTGTTGCAGCTCCCTCCGTCTATTATGACGCGCACAAAACGTTCCTTCACAACTCCCTTGGTATGGAACAAATTGTGCCTCTGATTTTGCTCAGCTTGTGTGACCTGCACACTCAAAACACGTTGAGCAACTAAACATTCATACCTGTCAGCGTCTTCAGGAGCCATGTATTGCGTCTCATGATCAGAATCATCTCCACCATGTTCTTCACGTGTAATGATGAGGACATGACTACCTTGGATATGACCAAAAATATTGCATATATGCATATTTGTCAGGTGATTTCTAGTGCAAACTATTCAATAATCTATTTTTGTTATCCAGAACAAAAATACTTCACACACTTTTGTGTTTTGTCTAATTGCAGGTGTATGGGACATTTGTACAATCCACATATGAAGATAAGGAAGAAAGAGATGTTTATTTGCTGTCCAAAAAGTTCTCTCACGTCACTTTTGGCCTAAGAGAAGATAGAGTCCAAGTCTCTCACGTTTTGGATTCAGATTCGGACTGCACAGACATACCTGACTCAAAACGCACACATGTTTTTCATACGGACTCCGAATTGGGTGATTCGTTTTTTGTTGGAAACTAGATTTCGTGCACTTTCCAACCCAATTGGAATCACCTTCAAATTCGTCCGGAGCGTTGAGTTGTGGACGAAACAATCTGATGCTGCAGCAGAATCCGAGTCAAACTACAAGTCCAAAGGTGTTACATCACCTCCACTTGGGCCCATTGGCCTTGTACGACCTAGATTTAGTTTTAGGCTGCCTTGGGACGTCCTCCCACCTCCTTGGCCGCCACCCCTTGCTCCTATATAAGTAGATCCATCTAGTAGCTTTTTCTTGGGATTTGTTTAGTTAAAAGTTAGCCATTGCAACTTCGTGTACTTCGTTTGTGTCCAACGACCAGACCAAGACCGCTTCCGGATCCCCACCATTATCAATACTTCATATATATTTGCAATATTCAGATTGCTTTATCATATTCTTGCTCGTTCTTCGATTGCTTGCAGGAATAGACCTTCGTGGCCAGGTTGATCGTGCACCGGCGTGGTCAATAACCTCTAGAGATTGGTTTAGCGATTGCTAAGACGCAACGTCGTGCACGTTTGTAGTCGGATCGTCAAAGTCGTCTCCACCAAATCGATAGTTATCATCTCATCGAAAGGATGATGAGGACATGACTACCTTGGATATGACCAAAAATATTGCATATATGCATATTTGTCAGGTGATTTTTAGTGCAAACTATTCAATAATCTATTTATGTTATCCAAAACAAAAATACTTCACACACTTTAGTGTTTTGTCTAATTGCAGGTGTATGGGACATTTGTACAATCCACATATGAAGATAAGGAAGAAAGAGATGTTTATTTGCTGTCCAAAAAGTTCTCTCACGTCACTTTTGGCCCAAGAGAAGATAGAGTCCAAGTCTCTCACGTTCTGGATTCAGATTCGGACTGCACAGACACACCTGACTCAAAACGCACACAAGTTTCTCATACAGACTCCGAATTGGGTGATTCTTTTTTTGTTGGAAACTAGATTTCGTGCACTTTCCAACCCAATTGGAATCACCTTCAAATTCGTCCGGAGCGTTGAGTTGTGGGCGAAACAATCTGATGCTGCAGCAGAATCCGAGTCAAACTACAAGTCCAAAGGTGTTACATCACCTCCACTTGGGCCCATTGGCCTTGTACGACCTAGATTTAGTTTTAGGCTGCCTTAGGATGTCCTCCCACCTCCTTGGCCGCCACCCCTTGCTCCTATATAAGTAGATCCATCTAGTAGCTTTTTCTTGGGATTTGTTTAGTTAAAAGTTAGCCATTGCAACTTCGTGTACTTCGTTTGTGTCCAACGACCAGACCAAGACCGCTTCCGGATCCCCACCATTATCAATACTTCATATATATTTGCAATATTCAGATTGCTTTATCATATTCTTGCTCGTTCTTCGATTGCTTGCAGGAATAGACCTTCGTGGTCAGGTTGATCGTGCACCGGCGTGGTCAATAACCTCTAGAGATTGGTTTAGCGATTGCTAAGGCGCAATGTCGTGCACGTTTGTAGTCGGATCGTCAAAGTCGTCTCCACCAAATCGATAGTTATCATCTCATCGAAAGATCGGGACCCTCGCCTCTATCACCACTAGCATCACATTCAAGCTCAAAAGTCTTATTAAAATCAGGAAGTTGGAGTAAAGGAGCATGTGTCAACTTATCTTTCAATACCGTGAAGGCTTCTTCCTGTGCGGTACCCCAAAGAAAAGGCACATCTTTCTTTGTAAGCTCATTGAGAGGTGCAGCAATGGTGCTGAAATCTCTCACAAAACGCCTATAGAATCCAGCGAGGCCAAGAAAACTCCTCACTTGTGTGACCGTTTTGGGTTGCGGCCAACTCTCAATAGCTTCAATCTTGGCTTTATCAACTTCAATTCCCTGTGGAGTAACAACATAGCCAAGAAAAGATACTCGGTCGGTGCAAAAGGTGCACTTCCCAAGGTTACCAAACAAACGTGCATCACGTAGAGCAATAAAAACAACACGTAAATGTTCCAAATGTTCTTCCAAAGATCTGCTATAAATCAATATGTCATCAAAGTAAACTACCACAAATCGTCCAATGAAAGCACGTAAAACTTCGTTCATTAATCTCATGAAAGTACTAGGTGCATTAGTTAACCCAAAAGGCATGACTAACCACTCATATAATCCAAATTTAGTTTTGAATGCTGTTTTCCATTCATCTCCCAATTTCATACGAATTTGATGGTATCCACTACGTAAATCAACTTTGGAGAATATTGTAGAGCCACTCAATTCATCAAGCATATCATCTAGCCTAGGAATAGGATGACGATAACGAATAGTAATATTATTAATGCCTCTACAATCAACACACATACGTGATGTACCATCCTTTTTTGGCACTAGAATAATAGGAACAGCACAAGGACTAAGGGATTCGCGTATATAACCTTTGTCGAGAAGCTCTTGTACTTGACGCATAATCTCCTTCGTCTCCTCTGGATTGGTACGGTATGGTGCACGGTTTGGCAGTGAAGCACCGGGAATTAAGTCAATCTGATGCTCAATCCCTCGAATAGGCGGTAATCCCGGTGGCACGTCTTGTGGAAAAACGTCAGCGAACTCCTGCAAAATGTTAGTGACAGCAGGAGGCAAAGAGGAAGGCACGTCCTCGAATGAAAATAATGCCTCTTTGCACACAAAAGCATAGCAAACAGATTTGCTGAAATCTAGCTCATCAATATCAGATTTGGTGGCAAATAAACATGCACTTTTCAATTTAATTTCAGAAGCAACACTAGATGGTTTATTATTAGGCTTCATTTGTTGCTCAAATTCTTTTGCCACAATCTGATTTTCACTATTATTCTTCTCCTGTTGTGCTTTATTAGCTCTATTAATATCATCTTTCAAAATGGAATCAGGAGTCATAGGAAGCAAAGTAATATTTTTATCCTTATGAACAAGAGTATAGTGATTGTTTCTACCATGGTGTACAGAATTTTTATCAAATTGCCATGGTCTACCAAGTAATAAGGAACATGCTTGCATAGGTACCACATCACAATCAACATAATCAGCATATGTAGAGATACTAAAATGCACACGAACAGTACGTGTTACCTTAACCTTGCCGCTGTTGTTGAACCATTGGATGTAGTAAGGATGTGGATGTGGTCTTGTGGTGAGAGAAAGCTTCTCCACCATCTCCATGCTAGCCAAGTTGTTGCAGCTCCCTCCGTCTATGATGACGTGCACAGAACGTTCCTTCACAACTCCCTTGGTATGGAACAAATTGTGCCTCTGATTTTGCTCAGCTTGTGTGACCTGCACACTCAAAACACGTTGAGCAACTAAACATTCATACCTGTCAGCGTCTTCAGGAGCCATGTATTGCGTCTCATGATCAGAATCATCTCCACCATGTTGATAGAGGCAAAGGTGTCCCGTCTTTCGATGAGATGGTGGATTTCGCTTTGGTGGAAGTCGACTTTGACGATCCGACTACGAACGTGCGAGGACGTCGCGCCTTAGCAATCGCTAAACCAACTCCGAGAGGTTATTGACCACGCCGGAGCACGATCAACCTGACCACGAGGGTCTGTTTCCTGCGAGCAAACGAAGAACAAGCAAGAAACTGAGATTGCAATCTGGATATTGCGAATATAAGATGAAAGCTTTATTGATCAAGGTGGGGTTCTGTGACGCCTTTGTCTGGTCGTTGAACACAAACAAAGTACGCGAAGTTGCAGCTATGGCGAACTTTTAATCTAAACAAAACCCAAAGTCTAAACGATGCCCTAAGGGCTGTATATATGGAGGAAGAGGGGGGAGTTTCGTGGCCCTTGGTGGAGGGGTCCGAAATCAACCCTATCTCTTGTTTCCCCACACATACGGACTCTAAAAATAGCCTATACTTATGTAGTTCGAAATTACATGGGCCTGGCCCAATAATAAGGTGACGCAGCACCTAAAATAGCCTCGGGACGAAATTTATGAAGTGGCATCTTGTATATTTCGTCCAAGGCTTCATGCACCCATTATGGTGGCTTCAAAGTCCTGAAATCATCACTTGTAACTCCGTGCTTGTTCCCCTTGCGCATGCCATCATCTCCATGCTTGTTCTTGCTCCAATGTTCATCCTTCTCCAAGCTAGGCCCTTCATTTGTAAGCAAAACAAATGTATCCAATTTAGGCAGCATCATATTCTCATGAACATTAGAATCATTACCAAGAAACGAAAGTACCTGGTAATTTAGTTGGCGTGCACGAGCTCTAGTAATTGGTCCAGTATGTATAGCAGCAGGGGCTGTGGGTGTAACAATTGTATTGATGTCCTCATCACATGTTCTTCACGTGTAATAAGAGCCAAAGTCTCCTCATCATAGTCACTAGCGGACTCATATCCACCATCCGCGGTAGCAATCATCACACGCGGAGATTTGCATTCTCTCGCATAATGACCTCCTCCCTTACAACGACGACAAATAATATCACTTGTGTGCCCTGTTGATGCCATGGAAGAAGAAGAACGCTGTGCAGGCCCCGCAGGTGTGCTCTTGGCAGATAATGGTGGTTGTGCCTGTTTTCTTGTATCACGGCTGGAGGTGGCACCGGATGGAGGTGCTGGTGCAGTTGAAGTAGAAGATGCACGTGGTGTCCATGATGAAGGTCGGCCTGCAGAAAAGTTAGTTCGCCCCAATGCTTGTCGATCCTGCACTTCACGTTCAGCTTTACAAGCAAGATGGAATAAACGAGTGATATTAGTATACTCCTTATAGTCTAGAATGGTCTGAATCTCTCTATTTAATCCACCCAGAAAACGTGCAAGCGTAGCTTCATTCTCCTCAACAATACCACATCTAATCATGCCAGTTTGTAATTCCTGATAATATTCTTCTACAGAATTTTTTCCTTGTCTTAAACGCTGCAATTTTTGAAGCAATTCACGTTGATAATATGGTGGAACCCAACGCGTACGCATAGCAGTTTTCAAAGCAGCCCAAGTAGTTGGAATAGGATATAATCTACAATGTTCAGACCACCATACACATGCAAAACTAGTGAAAGCACAAACAGCAGCAGCAACTCGTCTCTCCTCAGGATATTGTAAACATGTAAATCGTTGTTCAGTTTCTAACTCCCAAGTAAGATATATATCAGGAACATATCTACCCTCAAATGGTGGAATATTCAATTTCAGTTTAGGAATATGGACATCATCTCGTACCTGAGGTGGTGGTGCAGGCCTACCATTACGAATATATACCTGAGGTTGACCTGCTGGTGGTGGTACAGGTGGCTGCACGTAGTGTTGATTTTGATCAACCTCATCCTCATAATCTCCCACATAATCATCCTCCTCCGCATCAGCAGCAGGAGCCACAGAAGTATCAACAGCAGCACCAACAGTTTGGCCAAACGCAAGAGGAACACGGCTTGCTCGGCGGAGGTCTGCTTCGCGACGTGGAGGTAGTCGTTGTTGTTGTTGTTGTTGGAGAGGTGCGTTAGGTACAGCGGGTGGTGGTGGTGGAAGACGCGCGAGCAATTCATTAAACTTGTTATCGAGCTTTGTTTCGAACGTCTTCTCAAGGCCAGTGATCTTCTCCATGGCCTCTTCAAAATTGTTCAGCACATCTTGCACCTGTTCAGTCATCATTTGCTGAAACTTATCATGAAGCTCCTTGTTCGATAAATTCTCCCAGTCAATCTCGTCGGCTTGTGATCCTGGCATGGTTAGCAGCAATAGAAACACACAAGAATATGATCCTACAGACTACTAAGAAGTGGTGGTGGTGTATCACAAATCCGTCAAGCAAATCTCAAATTCTTACCAGTTCTTACCCAGCAGCAGGCGGTGATCGGCAACCGTTGTAGTCAAAAACTCTCAAAGCTTGGATAGAGCGATTACCAGGGAGAGTCAAACACACGACGTAGATGTATGTGGAGCTGGGAAGGCTTATAGTATTGATGAGGACATCAATACAATTGTTACACCCACAGCCCCTGCTGCTATACATACTGGACCAATTACTAGAGCTCGTGCACGCCAACTAAATTACCAGGTACTTTCGTTTCTTGGTAATGATTCTAATGTTCATGAGAATATGATGCTGCCTAAATTGGATACATTTGTTTTGCTTACAAATGAAGGGCCTAGCTTGGAGAAGGATGAACATTGGAGCAAGAACAAGCATGGAGATGATGGCATGCGCAAGGGAAACAAGAACGGAGTTACAAGTGATGATTTCAGGACTTTGAAGCCACCATAATGGGTGCATGAAGCCTTGGACGAAATATACAAGACGCCACTTCATAAATTTCGTCCCGAGGCTATTTTAGGTGCTGCGTCACCTTATTATTGGGCCAGGCCCATGTAATTTTGAAATACATAAGTATAGGCTATTTTTAGAGTCCGTATGTGTGGGGAAACAAGAGATAGGGTTGATTTCGGACCCCTCCACCAAGGGCCACGAAATTCTCCCCCTCTTCCTCCATATATACAGCCCTTAGGGCATCGTTTAGACTTTGGGTTTTGTTTAGATTAAAAGTTCGCCATAGCTGCAACTTCGCGTACTTCGTTTGTGTTCAACGACCAGACAAAGGCGTCACAGAACCCCACCTTGATCAATAAAGCTTTCATCTTATATTCGCAATATCCAGATTGCAATCTTAGTTTCTTGCTTGTTCTTCGTTTGCTCGCAGGAAACAGACCCTCGTGGTCAGGTTGATCGTGCTCCGGCGTGGTCAATAACCTCTCGGAGTTGGTTTAGCGATTGCTAAGGCGCGACGTCCTCGCACGTTCGTAGTCGGATCGTCAAAGTCGACTTCCACCAAAGCGATATCCATCATCTCATCGAAAGACGGGACACCTTTGCCTCTATCAACCATGCAAGCGAATAATTTCACGAAAGAACAAATCAGCAACATTAGCAGCATCATCGCTTTTATGACATGGTATAAAGTGTGCCATTTTCGAGAATCTATCCACGACAACAAATATGCTATCCCTCCCCTTCTTTGTTCGAGGTAAACCTAAAACAAAGTCCATAGATATATCCTCCCAAGGAACACTAGGTACAGGCAAAGGCATATATAAACCATGAGGATTGAGTCGTGACTTAGCTTTTTGACATGTAATGCAGCGAGCAATAAAACGCTCAACATCCCGTCTCATCTTTGGCCAAAAGAAATGTGTAGCAAGTACGTCCTCCGTCTTCTTCACGCCAAAGTGTCCCATTAATCCTCCTCCATGCGCCTCCTGCAACAACAAAAGACGAACGGAGCTAGCTGGAATGCATAGCTTGTTAGCACGAAACACAAATCCATCGTTAACAACAAACTTGTTCCACATTCTTCCTTCTTTACAATTCTGCATTACATCTTTAAAATCAGCATCATGCACATATTGATCTTTGATGGTCTCCAAACCAAATTTTTTGAAGTCAAGTTGTGAAAGCATAGTATAGCGACGAGACAATGCATCAGCAATAACATTTTCTTTTCCCTTCTTGTGTTTAATGACATAAGGGAAAGTCTCAATGAATTCAACCCATTTAGCATGTCTACGATTCAGTTTAGCTTGACTTTTAATATGTTTCAAAGATTCATGATCAGAATGTATAACAAATTCTTTGGGCCATAAATAATGTTGCCATGTTTCTAAAGTCCGAACAAGAGCATATAATTCTTTATCATAAGTAGAATAATTCAGACTAGGCCCACTCAATTTTTCAGAAAAGTATGCAACAGGTTTGCCATCTTGTAATAACACACCTCCTAATCCAATTCCACTTGATGAGGACATGACTACCTTGGATATGACCAAAAATATTGCATATATGCATATTTGTCAGGTGATTTCTAGTGCAAACTATTCAATAATCTATTTATGTTATCCAAAACAAAAATACTTCACACACTTTTGTGTTTTGTCTAATTGCAGGTGTATGGGACATTTGTACAATCCACATATGAAGATAAGGAAGAAAGAGATGTTTATTTGCTGTCCAAAAAGTTCTCTCACGTCACTTTTGGCCCAAGAGAAGATAGAGTCCAAGTCTCTCACGTTCTGGATTCAGATTCGGACTGCACAGACACACCTGACTCAAAACGCACACAAGTTTCTCATACAGACTCCGAATTGGGTGATTCTTTTTTTGTTGGAAACTAGATTTCGTGCACTTTCCAACCCAATTGGAATCACCTTCAAATTCGTCCGGAGCGTTGAGTTGTGGACGAAACAATCTGATGCTGCAGCAGAATCCGAGTCAAACTACAAGTCCAAAGGTGTTACATCACCTCCACTTGGGCCCATTGGCCTTGTACGACCTAGATTTAGTTTTAGGCTGCCTTGGGACGTCCTCCCACCTCCTTGGCCGCCACCCCTTGCTCCTATATAAGTAGATCCATCTAGTAGCTTTTTCTTGGGATTTGTTTAGTTAAAAGTTAGCCATTGCAACTTCGTGTACTTCGTTTGTGTCCAACGACCAGACCAAGACCGCTTCCGGATCCCCACCATTATCAATACTTCATATATATTTGCAATATTCAGATTGCTTTATCATATTCTTGCTCGTTCTTCGATTGCTTGCAGGAATAGACCTTCGTGG